>NC_066523.1:15781235-15911235 GCF_024679095.1 Eriocheir sinensis | reverse complement strand
GTGATGCAAGTCTGTCACTACTGTCAGTGTCGTACTTGCCCCTCAGGGTGTGTGCCTATGTAGGTCTTTTGATCCCGATACTGCATCAAGGCCGGTCCCCACCTACTTCTAAGCCTTAGAAGAACGATCTTCTGACTTTGACTGACGCGATACGGTTTGCTTTATCAGAATATTTGCAAGAGTACCTCCTACTGTCACCTGCATCAAAAGCGGCTATAGCCAGGAGGCTGGCTTCAAGGCTGATTTGCTGATTGGCTGGCTGGCTGACTGCCCGGCTGCTGGCTAGTTACGAGGCTGACTGGCTTAATGGCTGGCTAGCTGCCCGGCTGGTTGACTGCCTGCCTGGTTGCCTGCCCGGCTGCTGGCTGGTTACGAGGCTGACTGGCTTCAAGGCTGGCTGGATGCCAAGCTGGCTGACTGCGGCCTGCGCGTTTGGCTGACTGCCCGGATGGATGGCTGCCCAGCTGCCTACCTGTCGGCTGGCTGACTGCCCGGATGGATGGCTGCCCAGCTGCCTACCTGTCGGCTGGCTGACTGCCCGGATGGCTAGCTGTCCAGCTGGATGGCAGCCTAGCTGGCTGACTGCATGGCTGGCTGACTGCCCGGCTGGCTGGCTGACCAGCTGGCTGGCTGCCCGGCTGGCTACCTGCCGGCTGGCTGACTGCCCGGCTGGCTGGCTGCCCGGCTGTCAGGCTGCCCGGCTGGCTGGCTGCCCGGCTGGCTGGCTGCCCGGCTGGCTGACTGCCTGTGTGGGTAGCTGCCCAGCTGGCTGGCTGCCGGGCTAGCTGGCTGCCCGGTTGGGTAGCTGCCCGGCTGGCTGGCTGCCCGGCTGGCTGGCTGCCCCGCTGGCTAGCTGCTCGGCTGAGTAGCTGCCCGGCTGACTGGATGCCCCGCTGGCTGGCTGCTCGGCCGACTGGGTGCCCGGCTGGCTGGCTGCCCGGCAGGCTGGCTGGCCAGCTGAGTGACTGCCCGGCTGGGTGGTTGCCCGGCTGGCTGGCTGCCCGGCTGGCTGGCTGCCCGGCTGGCTGAATGACCGGCTGGCTGAATGACCGGCTGGCTGGCTGCCCGGCTGACTGGCTACACGGCTGGCTGGCTGCCCAGCTGGCTGGTTGCCCGACAGGCTGGCTGCCCGGCTGGGTGGCTGCCCGGCTGGGTAGCTGCACGGCTGGCCGGCTGCCCGGCTGGTTGGCTGCCCGGCTGGCTGGCTGCCCGGCTGAGTAACTGCCCGGCTGGCTGTCTGCCCGGCTGGCTGGCTGCCCGGCTGGCTGGCTGCCCGGCTGGCTGGCTGCCCGGCTGGCTGGCTGCCCGGCTTGGTAGCTGCCCGGCTGGCTGGCTGCCCGGCTGGCTGGCTGCCCGGCTGGCTGGCTGCCTGGCTGGCTGGCTGCCCCGCTGGGTGGCTGCCCGGCTGGCTGGCTTCCCGGCTGGCTGGCTGTTCGGCTGGCTGGCTGCCCGGCTGGCTGGGTGCCCGGCTGGCTGGCTGCCCGGCTGGCTGGGTGCCTGGCTGCCTGGCTGCCCCGCTGGTTGGCTGCCCGGCTGGCTGGCTGCCCGGCTGGCTGGCTGCCCGCCGGGCTGGCTGGGTGCCCGGCTGGCTGGCTGCCCGGCTGGCTGGGTGCCGGGCTGGCTGGCTGCCCGGCTGGGTAGCTGCCCGGCTGGCTGGCTGCCCGGCTGAGTAGCTGCCCTGCTGGTTGGCTGCCCGGCTGGCTGGCTGCCCGGCTGGCTGGCTGCCCGGCTGGCTGGCTGCCCGGCTGGCTGGCTGCCCGGCTGGCTGGCTGCCCGGCTGGGTAGCTGCCCGGCTGGCTGGCTGCCCGGCTGGCTGGCTGCCTGGCTGGCTGGCTGCCAGGCTGGCTGGCTGCCCGGCTGGCTGGCTGCCCGGCTGGTTGGCTGCCCGGCTGGCTGGCTTCCCGGCTGGCTGGCTGCCTGGCTGGCTGGGTGCCCGGCTGGCTGGCTGCCCGGCTGGCTGGGTGCCTGGCTGGCTGGCTGCCCGGCTGGGTAGCTGCCCGGCTGGCTGGCTGCCCTGCTGGCTGGCTGCCCGGCTGGTTGGCTGCCCGGCTGGTTGGCTGCCCTGCTGGCTGGCTGCCCTGCTGGCTGGCTGCCCGGCTGGGTGGCTGCCCGGCTGGTTGGCTGCCCTGCTGGCTGGCTGCCCGGCTGGTTGGCTGCCCTGCTGGCTGGCTGCCCGGCTGGGTGGCTGCCCGGCTGAGTAGCTGCCCTGCTGGTTGGCTGTCCGGCTGGCTGGCTGCCCGGCTGGGTGGCTGCCCGACTGGCTGGCTGCCTGGCTGGCTGGCTGCCCGGCTGGCTGCCTGCCCGGCTGGCTGGCTGCCTGACTGGGTAGCTGCCCAACTGGCTGGGTGCCCGGCTGGCTGGGTGCCCGGCTGGCTGGGTGCCCGGCTGGCTGGGTGCCCGGCTGGCTGGCTGCCCGGCTGGGTAGCTGCCCGGCTGGCTGGCTGCCCGGCTGGGTGGCTGCCCGGCTGAGTAGCTGCCCGGCTGGTTGGCTACCCGGCTGGGTGGCTGCCCGGCTGGGTGGCTGCCCGGCTGAGTAGCTGCCCGGCTGGTTGGCTGCCCGGCTGGCTGGCTGCCCGGCTGGGTGGCTGCCCGGCTGAGTAGCTGCCCGGCAGGTTGGTTGCCCGGCTGGCTGCCTGCCCGGCTGGCTGGCTGCCTGACTGGGTAGCAGCCCAGCTGGCTGGCTGCCCGGCTGGCTGGCTGCCCGGCTGGCTGGCTGCCCGGCTGGGTAGCTGCCCGGCTGTCTGGCTGCCCGGCTGGGTGGCTGCCCGGCTGAGTAGCTGCCCGGCTGGTTGGCTGCCCGGCAGGCTGGTTGTCCGGCTGGCTGGCTGCCCGGCTGGCTGGCTGCCTGGCTGGCTGACTGCCCGGCTGGCTGGCTGCCCGGCTGGGTAGCTGCCCGGCTGGCTGGCTAAACTGCTGGCTAGCTGTCCGGCTGGCCGGCTGCCAGGCTGGGAAGCTGCACGGCTGGCCGGTTGCCCGGCCGGTTGGCTGCCCGGGTGGCTGGCTGCCTGGCTGAGTAACTGCCCGGCTGGCTGAGTGCCCGGCTGGCTGGCTGCCCGGCTGGGTAGCTGCCCGGCTGGCTGGCTGCCCGGCTGGCTGGCTGCCCGGATGAGTAGCTGCCCGGCTGGCTGGCTGCCCTGCTGGCTGGCTGCCCAGCTGGTTGGCTGCCCGGCTGGCTGCCTGCCCGGCTGGCTGGCTGCCCGGCTGGCTGCCTGTTCGGCTGGCTGGTTGCCCCGCTGGCTGGCTGCCCGGCTGGGTAGCTGCCCGGCTGGCTGGCTGCCCTGCTGGCTAGCTGCCCGGCTGGTTGGCCGCCCGGCTGACTAGCTGTTCGGCAGGCTGGCTGCCCGGCTGGCTGGCTGCCCGGCTGGCTGGCTGCCCGGCTGGCTGGCTGCCCGGCTGGCTGGCTGCCCGGCTGGCTGGCTGCCCGGCTGGCTGGCTGCCCGGCAGGCTGGCTCCCCGGCTGGCTGGCTGCCCGACTGGCTAGCTGCCCGGCTGGGTAGCTGCCCGGCTGGCTGGCTGCCCTGCTGGCTGGCTGCCCGGCTGGTTGGCTGCCTGGCTGGCTGTCTGTCCGGCTGGCTGGCTGCCCGGCACGGTAGCTGCCCGGCTGGCTGGCTGTCCGGCTGGTTGGCTGCCCGGCTGGCTGGCTGCCCGGCTGGCTGACTGCCCGACTGGCTGGCTGTCCGGCTGACTGGCTGCCCGGCTGGGTGGCTGCCCGGCTGAGTAGCTGCCCGGCTGGCTGGCTGCCCTGTTGGCTGGCTGCCCGGCTGGGTAGCTGCCCTGCTGGCAGGCTGCCCGGCTGGCTGGCTGCCCGGCTGGGTGGCTGCCCGGCTGGCTGGCTGCCCTGCTGGCTGGCTGCCCGGCTGGTTGGCTGCCCGGCTAACTGGCTGACCGGCTGGCTCCCTGTTTGGCTGGCTGGCTGCCCGGCTGGCTGGCTGCCCGGCTGGCTGGCTGCCCGGCTGGGTAGCTGCCCGGCTGGCTGGCTGCCCGGCTGGCTGGCTGCCCGGCTGGGTAGCTGCCCGGCTGGCTGGCTACCCTGCTGGCTAGCTGCCCGGCTGGTTGGCTGCCCGGCTGGCTGGCTGTTCGGCTGGCTGGCTGCCCGGCTGGGTAGCTGCACGGCTGGCCGGCTGCCCGGCTGGTTGGCTGCCCGGCTGGCTGGCTGCCCGGCTGAGTAACTGCCCGGCTGGCTGGCTGCCCGTCTGGCTGGCTGCCCGGCTGGCTCGCTGCCCGGCTGGCTGGCTGCCCGGCTGGGTAGCTGCCTGGCTGGCTGGCTGCCCGGCTGGCTGGCTGCCCGGCTGGCTGGCTGCCTGGCTGGCTGGCTGCCCTGCTGGGTAGCTGTCCGGCTGGCTGGCTGCCCTGCTGGTTGGCTGCCCAGCTGGTTGGCTGCCCGGCTTGCTGGCTGCCCGGCTGGCTGGCTGCCCTGGTGGCTGGCTGCCCGGCTGGTTGGCTGCCCGGCCGGCCGACTGCCCGGCTGACTGGCTGTTCGGCTGGCTGGCTGCCCGGCTGGTTGGCTGCCCGGCTGACTGGCTGCCCGGCTGGGTGGCTGCCCGGCTGAGTAGCTGTCCGGCTGGTTGGCTGCCCGGCAGGCTGGCTGCCCGGCTTGTTGGCTGCCCGGCTGGCTGGCTGCCCGGCTGGCTGGCTGCCCGGCTGGCTGGCTGCCTGGCTGGCTGGCTGCCCGGCTGGGTCGCTGCCCGGCTGGCTGGCTGCCCTGCTGGCTGGCTGCCCGGCTGGCTGGCTGCCCGGCTGGCTGGCTGCCCGGCTGGGTTGCTGCCCGGCTGGCTGGCTGCCCTGCTGGCTGGCTGCCCGGCTGGTTGGCTGCCCGGCTGGCTGGCTGTCCGACTGGCTGGCTGGCCAGCTGGGTAACTGCCCGGCTGGCTGGCTGCCCGCCTGGTTGGCTGCCAGGCTGGGTGGCTGCCCGGCTGGGTGGCTGTCCGGCTGGGTGGCTGCCCGGCTGAGTAGCGTCCCGGCTGGTTGGCTGCCCGGCTGGCTGGCTGCCCGGCTGGCTGGCTGCCCGGCTGGCTGGCTGCCCGGCTGGGTAGCTGCCCGGCTGGCTGGCTACCCTGCTGGCTAGCTGTCCAGCTGACTGGCTGCCCGGCAGGCTGGCTGCCCAGCTGGCTGGCTGCCCGGCTAGTTTGCTGCCCTGCTGGCTGGCTGCCCGGCTGGGTAGCTGCCCGGCTGGCTGCCTGCCCTGCTGGCTGACTGCCCGGCTGGCTGGCTGCCCGGCTGGGTCGCTGCCCGGCTGGCTGGCTGCCCGGCTGGCTGGCTGCCCGGCTGGCTGGCTGCCCGGCTGGCTGGCTGCCCGGCTGGGTTGCTGCCCGGCTGGCTGGCTGCCCGGCTGGGTGGCTGCCCGGCTGGCTGACTGCCCGACTGGCTGGCTGTCCGGCTGACTGGCTGCCCGGCTGGTTGGCTGCCCGGCTGGCTGGCTGCCCGGCTGGCTGACTGCCCGACTGGCTGGCTGTCCGGCTGACTGGCTGCCCGGCTGGGTGGCTGCCCGGCTGAGTAGCTGCCCGGCTGGCTGGCTGCCCGGCTGGCTGGCTGCCCGGCTGGGTAACTGCCCTGCTGGCTGGCTGCCCGGCTGGCTGGCTGCCCGGCTGGGTAGCTGCCCGGCTGGCTGGCTGCCCTGCTGGCTGGCTGCCCGGCTGGTTGGCTGCCCGGCTGGCTGGCTGCCCTGCTGGCTGGCTGCCCGGCCGGCCGACTGCCCGGCTGACTGGCTGTTCGGCAGGCTGGCTGCCCGGCTGGTTGGCTGCCCGGCTGACTGGCTGCCCGGCTGGGTGGCTGCCCGGCTGGGTGGCTGCCCGGCTGGGTGGCTGCCCGGCTGGTTGGCTGCCCGGCTTGTTGGCTGCCCGGCTGGCTGGCTGCCCGGCTGGCTGGCTGCCCGGCTGGCTGGCTGCCTGGCTGGCTGGCTGCCCGGCTGGGTAGCTGCCCTGCTGGCTGGCTGCCCTGCTGGCTGGCTGCCCGGCTGGCTGGCTGCCTGGCTGGCTGGCTGCCCGGCTGGGTAGCTGCCCGGCTGGCTGAATGCCCTGCTGGCTGGCTGCCCGGCTGGTTGGCTGCCCGGCTGGCTGGCTGTCCGACTGGCTGGCTGGCCAGCTGGGTAACTGCCCGGCTGGCTGGCTGCCCGCCTGGTTGGCTGCCAGGCTGGGTGGCTGCCCGGCTGGGTGGCTGCCCGGCTGGGTGGCTGCCCGGCTGAGTAGCGTCCCGGCTGAGTGGCTGCCCGGCTGGCTGGCTGCCCAGCTGGCTGGCTACCCAGCTGGCTGGCTGCCCGGCTGGGTAGCTGCCCGGCTGGCTGGCTACCCTGCTGGCTAGCTGTCCAGCTGACTGGCTGCCCGGCAGGCTGGCTGCCCAGCTGGCTGGCTGCCCGGCTAGTTTGCTGCCCTGCTGGCTGGCTGCCCGGCTGGGTAGCTGCCCGGCTGGCTGGCTGCCCTGCTGGCTGACTGCCCGGCTGGCTGGCTGCCCGGCTGGGTAGCTGCCCGGCTGGCTGGCTGCCCGGCTGGCTGGCTGCCCGGCTGGCTGGCTGCCCGGCTGGCTGGCTGCCCGGCTGGGTAGCAGCCCGGCTGGCTGGCTGCCCGGCTGACTGGCTGCCCGGCTGGCTGACTGCCCGACTGGCTGGCTGTCCGGCTGACTGGCTGCCCGGCTGGGTGGCTGCCCGGCTGGCTGGCTGCCCGGCTGGCTGGCTGCCCGACTGGCTGGCTGTCCGGCTGACTGGCTGCCCGGCTGGGTGGCTGCCCGGCTGAGTAGCTGCCCGGCTGGCTGGCTGCCCTGCTGGCTGGCTGCCCGGCTGGGTAACTGCCCTGCTGGCTGGCTGCCCGGCTGGCTGGCTGCCCGGCTGGGTAGCTGCCCGGCTAGCTGGCTGCCCTGCTGGCTGGCTGCCCGGATGGTTGGCTGCCCGGCTAACTGGCTGACCGGCTGGCTCCCTGTTTGGCTGGCTGGCTGCCCGGCTGGCTGGCTGCCCGGCTGGCTGGCTGCCCGGCTGGGTGGCTGCCCGGCTGGCTGGCTGCCCGGCTGGCTTGCTGCCCGGCTGGCTGGCTACCCTGGCTGCCCGGCTGGTTGGCTGCCCGGCTGGCTGGCTGTTCGGCTGGCTGGCTGCCCGGCTGGGTAGCTGCACGGCTGGCCGGCTGCCCGGCTGGATGGCTGCCCGGCTGGCTGGCTGCCCGGCTGAGTAACTGCCCGGCTGGCTGGCTGCCCGTCTGGATGGCTGCCCGGCTGGCTAGCTGCCCGGCTGGCTGGCTGCCCGGCTGGGTCGCTGCCAGGCTGGCTGGCTGCCCGGCTGGCTGGCTGCCCGGCTGGCTGGCTGCCTGGCTGGCTGGCTGCCCTGCTGGGTAGCTGTCCGGCTGGCTGGCAGCCCTGCTGGTTGGCTGCCCAGCTGGTTGGCTGCCCGGCTGGCTGGCTGCCCGGCTGGCTGGCTGCCCTGGTGGCTGGCTGCCCGGCTGGTTGGCTGCCCGGCCGGCCGACTGCCCGGCTGACTGGCTGTTCGGTAGGCTGGCTGCCCGGCTGGCTGGCTACCCGGCTGACTGGCTGCCCGGCTGGGTGGCTGCCCGGCTGAGTAGCTGTCCGGCTGGTTGGCTGCCCGGCAGGCTGGCTGCCCGGCTGGTTGGCTGCCCGGCTGGCTGGCTGCCCGGCTGGCTGGCTGCCCGGCTGGCTGGCTGCCCGGCTGGGTAGCTGCCCGGCTGGCTGGCTGCCCTGCTGGCTGGCTGCCCGGCTGGCTGGCTGCCTGGCTGGCTGGCTGCCCGGCTGGGTAGCTGCCCGGCTGGCTGAATGCCCTGCTGGCTGGCTGCCCGGCTGGCTGAATGCCCTGCTGGCTGTCTGCCCGGCTGGGTGGCTGCCCGGCTGGCTGGCTGTCCGACTGGCTGGCTGCCCCGCTGGGTAGCTGCCCGGCTGGCTGACTGCCCGCCTGGTTGGCTGCCAGGCTGGGTGGCTGCCCGGCAGGGTCGCTGCCCGGCTGGGTGGCTGCCCGGCTGAGTAGCGTCCCGGCTGGGTGGCTGCCCGGCTGGCTGGCTGCCCAGCTGGCTGGCTCCCCAGCTGGGTAGCTGCCCGGCTGGGTAGCTGCCCGGCTGGCTGGCTACCCTGCTGGCTAGCTGTCCAGCTGACTGGCTGCCCGGCAGGCTGGCTGCCCAGCTGGCTGGCTGCCCGGCTAGTTTGCTGCCCTGCTGGCTGGCTGCCCGGCTGGGTAGCTGCCCGGCTGGCTGGCTGCCCTGCTGGCTGACTGCCCGGCTGGCTGGCTGCCCGGCTGGGTAGCTGCCCGGCTGGCTGGCTGCCCGGCTGGCTGGCTGCCCGGCTGGCTGGCTGCCCGGCTGGGTAGCTGCCCGGCTGGCTGGCTGCCCGGCTGACTGGCTGCCCGGCTGGCTGGCTGCCTGGCTGGCTGGCTGCCCCGCTGGGTAGCTGCCCGGCTGGCTGGCTGCCCTGTTGGCTGGCTGTTCAGCTGGTTGGCTGCCCGGCTGGCTGGCTGCCCGGCTGGCTGCCTGTTCGGCTGGCTGGTTGCCCGGCTGTCTGGCTGCCCGGCTGGGTAGCTGCCCGGCTGGCTGGCTGCCCTGCTGACTGGCTGCCCGGCTGGTTGGCTGCTCGGCTGACTGGCTGTTCGGCAGGCTGGCTGCCCGGCTGGCTGGCTGCCCGGCTGACTGGCTGCCCGGCAGGGTGGCTGCCCGGCTGGCTGGCTGCCCGGCTGGCTGCCCGGCTGGTTGGCTGCCCGGCTGGCTGGCTGCCTGGCTGGCTGGCTGCCCGGCTGGGTAGCTGCCCGGCTGGCTGGCTGCCCTGCTGGCTGGCTGCCCGGCTGGTTGGCTGCCCGGCTGGCTGGCTGCCCGGCTGGCTGGCTGCCCGGCTGGGTAGCTGCCCGGCTGGCTGGCTGCCCGGCTGGTTGGCTGCCCGGCTGGCTGGCTGCCCGGCTGGCTGGCTGCCCGGCTGACTGGCTGCCCGGCTGTGTCGCTGCCCGGCTGGCTGGCTGCCCGGCTGGCTGGCTTCCCGGCTGGGTAGCTGCTCGGGTGGCTGGCTACCCTGCTGGCTGGCTGGTTGCCCGGCTGGGTAGCTGCACGGCTGGCTTGCTGCCCGGCTGGCTGGCTGCCCGGCTGAGTAACTGCCCGGCTGGCTGACTGCCTGGCTGGCTGGCTGCCCGGCTGGCTGGCTGCCCGGCTGGCTTGCTGCCCGGCTGGCTGGCTGCCCTGCTGGCTGGCTGCCCGGCTGGTTGGCTGCCCGGCTGGTTGGCTGCCCGGCTGGCTGCCTGTTTGGCTGGCTGGCTGCCCGGCTGGCTGGCTGCCCGGCTGGGTAGCTGCCCGGCTGGCTGGCTGTCCAGCTGGCTGGCTGCCCGGCTGGCTGGCTGCCCGCCTGGCTGGCTGCCCGGCTGGGTAGCTGCATGGCTGGCCGGCTGCCCGGCTGGTTGGCTGCCCGGGTGGCTGGCTGCCCGGCTGAGTAACTACCCGGCTGGCTGACTGCCCGGCTGGCTTGCTGCCCGGCTGGGTAGCTGCCCTGCTGGCTGGCTGCTCGGCTGGCTGGCTGCCCGGCTGGCTGGCTGCCTGGCTGGCTGGCTGCCCGGCTGGGTAGCTGCCCGGCTGGCTGGCTGCCCTGCTGGCTGGCTGCCCGGCTGGTTGGCTGCCCGGCTGACTGGCTGTTCGGCAGGCTGTCTGCCCGGCTGGCTGGCTGCCCGGCTGACTGGCTGCCCGGCTGGGTGGCTGCCCGGCTGAGTAGCTGCCCAGCTGGTTGGCTGCCCGGCAGGCTGGCTGCCCGGCTGGCTGGCTGCCCGGCTGGCTGGCTGCCCGGCTGGCTGGCTGCCCGGCTGGCTGGCTGCCTGGCTGGCTGGCTGCCCGGTTGGGTAGCTACCCTGCTGGGTGGCTGCCCGGCTGGTTGGCTGCCCGGCTGGCTGGCTGTCCGGCTGGGTGGCTGCCCGGCTGGGTAGCTGCCCGGCTGGCTGGCTGCCCGGCTGGGTGGCTTCCCGGCTGGCTCGCTGCCCGGCTGGCTGGCTGCCCGGCTGGCTGGCTGCCCGGCTGAGTAGCTGCCCGGCAGGCTGGCTGCCCGGCTGGTTGGCTTCCCGGCTGGCTCGCTGCCCGGCTGGCTGGCTGCCCGGCTGGCTGGCTACCCGGCTGGTTGGCTTCCCGGCTGGCTCGCTGCCCGGCTGGCTGGCTGCCCGGCTGGCTGGCTGCCCGGCTGAGTAGCTGCCCGGCTGGCTGGCTGCCCGGCTGGTTGGCTGCCCGGCTGGCTGGCTTCCCGGCTGGGTAGCTGCCCGGCTGACTGGCTACCCTGCTGGGTAGCTTTCCGGCTGGCTGGTTGCCCGGCTGGCTGGCTGCCCGGCTGGGTAGCTGCCCGGCTGGCTGGTTGCCCGGCTGGTTGGCTGCCCGTTGGCCGGCTGGCCGGCTGACTGGCTGTTCGGCTGGGTGGCTTCCCGTCTGAGTAGCTGCCCGGCTGGTTGGCTGCCCGGCAGGGTGGCTGCCTGGCTGGCTGGCTGCCCGGCTGGCTGGCTGCCCGACTGGCTGGCTACCCGGCTGGGTAGCTGCCCGGCTGGCTGGCTGTCCTGCTTACTGGCTGCCCGGCTGGTTGGCTGCCTGGCTGTCCGGCTGGCTGGATGCCCGGCTGGGTAGCTGCCCGGCTGGTTAGCTGCCCGGCTGGTTGGGTTCCCGGCTGGCTGGCTGCCCGGCTGACTGGCTGCCCGGCTGGGTGGCTGGCCGGCTGAGTAGCTGCCCGGCTGATTGGCTGCCCGGCTGGCTGGCTGCCCGGCTGGCTGGCTGCCCGGCTGGGTGGGTGCCCGGCTGAGTAGCTGCCGGCTGGTTGGCTGCCCGGCAGGCTGGCTGCCCGGCTGGCTGGCTGCCCTGTTGGTGGCTGCCCGTCTGGATAGCTGCCCGGCTGGGTGGCTGCCTGGCTGGCTGGCTGCCCTGCTTGCTGGGTGCTCGTCTGGGTAGCTGCCCGGCTGGCTCGCTGCCCGGTTGGCTGGCTGCCCGCCTGGCTGGCTGCCCGGCTGGCTGGCTGCCCTGCTGGCTGGCTGCCCGGCTGGCTGGTTGCCCGGATGGCTGGCTGTCTGGCTGGGTGACTGCCAGGATGGCTGGCTGCTCTGCTTGCTGGGTGCTCGTCTGGGTAGCTGCCCGGCTGGCTCGCTGCCCGGTTGGCTGGCTGCCCGCCTGGCTGGCTGCCCGGCTGGGTAGCTGCCCGGTTGGCTGGCTGCCCTGCTGGCTGGCTGCCCGGCTGGTTGGCTGCCCGGCTGGCTGGTTGCCCGGATGGCTGGCTGCCTGGCTGGGTGACTGCCAGGATGGCTGGCTGCCTGGCACTAACGTTATCCTGGAAGCGTTGTTGTTCACGGGCACTAACGTTATCCTGGAAGCGTCGTTGTTCACGGACACTAACTTTATCCTGGAAGCGTCGATGTTCACTGGCACTAACGTTATCCTGGAAGCGTCGTTGTTCACGGGCACTAACTTTATCCTGGAAGCGTCGTTGTTAACGGGCACCAGCGTTATCCTGGAAGTGTTGTTGTTCACGGGCACTAACGTTATCCTGGAAGCGTCGTTGTTCACGGGCACTAACGTTATCCTGGAAGCGTCGTTGTTCACGGGCACTAACTTTATCCTGGAAGCGTCGTTGTTAACGGGCACCAGCGTTATCCTGGAAGTGTTGTTGTTCACGGGCACTAACGTTATCCAGGAAGTGTTGTTGTTCACGGGCACTAACGTTATCCTGGAAGTGTTGTTGTTCACGGGCACTAACGTTATCCAGCTTACTTACGTTATTCAGGAAGTGTCGTTCACTGTCTGGCACTAACGTTATCCTGGAAGTGTCGTTGTTCACTGTCTGGCACTAACGTCAGCCTGGAAGTGTCGTTGTTCACGGGCACTAACGTTATCCTGGAATCGTTGTTGTTCACGGGCACTTACGTTATTCAGGAAGTGTCGATCACTGTCTGGCACTAACGTTATCCTGAAAGTGTTGTTGTTTTCAGGCACTATAACGTTGTCTTAGAAGTGTTGTATTTCTTTCCTGGTAATGAAGTCACCCAGGAAGTGTTGTATTTTATTGGTATCATTATCCATACAGCGTTGTTCTTCCCTGGCATTTACTTGTCATTGCTCAGAGAAGATTCGCTGTATCGCCAATGTTTTGTTAACGACTGCTGCTTGTTTCTTTTCGACTCATCGGGACTGAGAGAGTAGTAGTGGCGCAAGAGGCGGTCAGTGGCCGACATCCTACGCACGGGTTCACTGGCTTCGGTGCCGCACGCGTTGTCGAGCCCGAGAGAAGCTGAACCACTGGTATCTTTTTAACACAGTTTACTCATGCGTCGTTCCGATCTTTGCATGATAAAGAATCCTGTGTTTAGAGTGACTTACAGACACTACTCCGATACATGCGCCACGGTACATCTATCTTCCCTACTTTTATAGCTTCCACGGCCTCCGCCGGTAGTGGCCGGCGTCACACTCATGAGCTCGCCAGCCCCAGCGACCCATGCGTTGTAGAGCCCAGCAGATGACTAGCTGAACCACCGGTAGTTGACCGCGCTATTCTTAGGCGTTCTTCCGATCCTTGATTAAGGATACAGGCAGTCATTCCTGACTACCCCTCGTGTTTTGAGTGACTTTTGGGGAGCTTAGATCTACCGTTGTCTGTCAGACACTACTAAACTCGCCATGTGCCTAGCGCCCCGGCGCATCTATCTTCGCTACTGTGTTTTGAGCTCGGCGACGTACGTAGCTGTCGAGCCCCGGAGAGGAGCTGCTGAACCACCGATAGTTTACCACACTGTCCTCAGGCGTCTTTCTTATCCTTGATAAAGAATATAGGCAGCCATCCCTGAATATCCCCCGTATTATGAGTGATTTTTAGAGAGCTTAGACATACCGTTATCCGTGAGACATACTCGCCTTGCGTCCAGCATCTCGGCACATCTACCTTCCCTACCCCTTCACTGCCAGTGGCAAGGATTCCATGGCACTGGCTTGCCTCGGCGATAAACGTGCTGTCGGGTCCCAGAGAGAAGCAGCTGAACCACCGGTAATTTAGCATACTTCTTAGGGGTCGTTTCAATCCTTGATAAAGAAAGGAAGCAGTCTTCCCCGACTACGCCTCGTGTTTTGAGTGACTTTTAGGCCGCTGGCACACGAACGACGTCTGGTCGCCACGCCATGACGACACGCACTGTCACGCAGTAGCAGGATGTAGCTTCCCATAGGCAAGATCTAAGTAAGCACTTAGATCTTGCCCATAGGTTTTCATTGCTATGAAGCGTTGTCTGTCGGACACCAGCTCTAAACTCGCCATGCGCCCAGCGTCCCGGTGCACCTATCTTCACTACTGTATTTTGAGCCGGCCGACGTCCAACTCACGGGCTCGCCGGCCTCAGCGATGCACGTGCTGTCGAGCCCCATAGAGGAGCAGTTGAACAGCAAGGAGTTTAACACGCTATCCTCAGGCCCCGTTCCGATCCTTGGTAACGAATAGGCAGTCATTCCTGATTATCCCTCGTGTTTTGAGTGACTTTTAGGGAGATTAGTTCTAAAGTTGTCTGTCAGACACTAATTATAAGCTCGCCTTGCGCCCAACATCTATCTTCGCTACCTACATCCCCCTGATGTATATATATATATATATATATATATATATATATATATATATATATATATATATATATATATATATATATATATATATATATATATATATATATATATATATATATATATATATATATATATATATATATATATATATATAAACATCCATCCATCCATTCATACATACAAACATACATATATACGTACGCATACAGAGAGAGAGAGAGAGAGAGAGAGAGAGAGAGAGAGAGAGAGAGAGAGAGAGAGAGAGAGAGAGAGAGAGAGAGAGAGAGAATTGGATTATATCATTATATAGTAAATTATATACATTTATAAGGGCTCTAGGGTACCTGCAGTTAATGCTACAGTCACAAGCACAATCGCCGGCGCCGGTGTGGTGTCATGAGACATCCCGGCCAGTATCGTACGTGAGACATCCCATCATGTATATAGCTACATAGCTACATGAATTTCGACACGGTACCGTGTCTTTTGTCGACTGCTTGCCGGGATCTGTTCCACCTAAATTTATCTATATTATTATAAAACCAATACTATCGGGTTGGAGGTATACGCTGGTAGTCTGTAAAACGACTTGTCGAGGAACTCGTTCGCTTTATTATTGGCCTACCCCAGCACTGCACAAGCGAATGGCATTTCGGCAGAAAGTCTATCATGGTGCACCAACGCGGAACAGGTCAAAATCGAAGAAACGCGGTTTATTTTGCCTCCAACTCGGTCCCGACCAAGGAGACTCTTTGGTTCTGACCTTGAACTTGATGAGTTGTGCCCGCCACCTATACAAATAGAATAATTTCCTCAAGGTGGGTGACTGGATGCATGGTTTATGAAGGGTACGTCGCTCCACTACTGCCGATTGTTTTGTCAAATGTTTAAGTAATGACACTATTACCTGTGGAGCTTTCATTGACCTCAAGGGTGCCTTTGATAGGGCCATCAAAGATGTCATCATGGAGAATCTCATTATGAAAGGTGTGAAAAGGATAGTTTTAGGGTACCCGTTACAAAGGCTTGATTTGTGAGAACTTTCAGCTGTGACATCAAGATCAAAATCATAGAAGGAGCGCGGAATATGTTGTTGTTTGTGTGTGTGCCCCGCCGCCCCGCCGCTCCCTGAGGCATGGCAGGCCTCGCGGACACCATCAGAAAGTTGGGTAATGCCGGGAGAATGTCAAAACGGGCATGTGAGGAGGGCTGACTGTTGCTAAAGTGTGGGACAGCTAGTAGTGCGATGTACCTGCTTGGTCCCACACCAGAGTCATCCAAGGCAGTTGTAAAGGCTAAACGAAGCCTTTTGGAGACTGGATCTGGATTAATGATGCGCAGGGCACCCGTACAAATGCATAACACATATTTGTTGAAGCTGGGTACTGTAAGGAGGTTGAGAGGCAATGTACTGCGGGACGGCTGTCGTGGGGTACACTGGTCGGTACTCTACTTACAGTTGACCTGGATAGGGATAGGTTACTGGTACTGGTAGTGGTAACTTTATTTTAGTGGTAATGCAGGGGATTATTGAAGAGAGGGTAGCCCATTAATTTTGAGACACTAACTGCTTGTTTCTGGACAAAATATGTCAGTTTTTATAAGGGAGATGGTATATTTTTTCTGGAAATCACAAAATGATTGGCTTTTCTATGCTTGAGGTGCACCGGCCACCGCCCCGCTCCCACCCATTATCACTGGCCAGCGTAGTGGACCCACCCCTGCCACCGTTTTGTCCTGTCCCACGCTATGCGTTTACACCGGCCTGCACCGTATGCTGAATAAATTTAAACTAACCCAACCTAACCTAATGTAACCTACCTTACAAGGGGGCTTTGCCCCCCTTAATGGGAGGACTTCGCCCCCCACGACCCTCCTAACAGGGGGTTTGCCCCCCTTGACCCACATTCTGTTTCCCGGAAGTCATTTGTTAGCTACTGCATTTCATTCAGGGACTCAAGAAGAATCCATATTGTAAGTATTAACTTTGCGAGAGGTGGCTACCCTATCTTCAATATCTGTATTAGATTACTATCTTTTGTTAAGGTGAGGTTCTGTTACTTCAAGAGAATCCAGCATGCCAAGGTTTGGGCTTGGTGGTGGGCTACTCTGCCATATCGGGTAAAGTTGGGGGCACATGCTATAGCTGCGCGTGGCCTCAGTGCTCATCTCCGCTGCATTGGCCTTGAGTCTGTGGTTGGAAGTAACCCATTACCTGGGAACACAGAGTTAGTTTGACATTCGGGTTACCACAGTGTATCTTTCCCATCAACTAGCCTGAAAGGGAAAAGAATCATCTTGCTGGACTTCACACTGATTGTCTGAACCGGGATTCTAACCCATGTTCACAGACTTGTAGTTAAGTGTGTTAATTACTTCAGCAGGGAGAGTCTGCCACATTGAAATGGGCATATTCCTATATATTTACTGATTCTGTTATATACATACTTAGCTAACACATTCCAATTAATATTAAGAAATATAATTAATGAGCTTCCAGTGCAGCTCTGGAAGATACAAGTAGGTGTAACCTCCCCCCCACCCCCACCCCACCACACACACACACACACACACACACACACACACACACACATATGCACACAGGATAACATGAGACTAACTCTTGTATACTACAACTAGATAAATACACATCTTGATGAACTTCCTTGGTTTTCAGTGCACCCCATTGTTGAGATCCGGACCCGAGCTCTTGACTCCCTGGTTCAGAAGGTGGAGCTAGGATTGGTGACCAGAGCAGAACTAGCCAGCTCAAACCCACCACTTGTGCACCATCTCCTCAAACTGCTGCATTTGGGCCCTCCATCCACCACCACCAAGCCACTCCTCACACTACTGCTCCTCTTGGCTGAGGTGAGAGAGTGGAAACATTGGCTTTCTACTCAATGAGGCCTTTTGCTGTTTTATATATTTTCTTAAATGCCAGTTGTCATCATTGCTTTCTTTTCCATGTTTCATGTACCCATTGACACTGTAGGTGTGCAATATTATTGGGTATTTTGTGATGTGTTGAAAGTTATGTTGTACAATAGATGATGGAATTTAGTTCATTAGGATTGTTTTAATTTCTTAAAGATTTTGTTGAAAAATATGGCATGATAAATCTTGATTATCAGTTGTGAATCTTTTGGTTCCAGTATCATTACTTTCCTAAGCTGGTTTTCAAATGTCAGTGGCTATTTTTTGCTTGTAGCTAATTTATATTCCCTAGTTTGTACAGTAAGCAGCACAGTGATGTATACTATACTTATTTTATCAGGATGAAGGTTCAAGGGTCATACTGGCAGGCCCAGTGGTGCGGCAGCAGCTGCGGGAGCTGCATTCTGTTGTTCCTGTTGACTTGCTGCCAAAAGTCACACTCCTTCTCAAGAAGCTGGGTCACACTGCTAATAATTGTACTGCTGTTAGTATGCATACATATTAGTATTACTACTCTTAGGGCTGCTGCAGAGAAATACCTATTTTCCAGTAACTTAAAGGTTGAAGGAGGAACACATTTAAATAATTTTTTGCACATGTTCAAGGTGTTTCTATGAAATGAATGAGGTTGGTGACAGAAAGGAATAGAATGATTTTAAGTACATTTATAAACTAGTACATGAGTTCTCCATTGATACACTTTGTTGAAACTTGAAAAATCAGGCCTCCTTTTCTTGTGTCTAGTTGATTGCATAAAAAAACCCAAATTACTACGTATACAGTAAACCTTCGATACAACGGACAAAATGGGGGTGAAACTTACTCCGTTAATGCTAAAAGTCCGATAGAAGCAGTGGAAATTAAAAAATACACATAATACTGGTAAACCTAATAAACATAAATATATAGTTTTTTATTATGTACATTGCCTGCACGTTGTCTGTATAGCCGCACAGCACACTTGGTGATGGACTGCAAGGCACTGAGGCTGGCAGGTTGGCAGTAGATCCCTATGGGGGGGCGTATTGTTACGGGTATGATACGAGTATCAGACATATAGTGCACCAAGTCCCCAATTTAGAAGCAACTTCAGTTCCCAACCTTTTTTTTTTTTTTTTTTTTTTTTTTTACGTCGTTGCCTGTTGCGCCGGTAGGCATCTTCCTGGTGGGGCCTGATGGTCGGCCCAAGGCTTCTTCCAGGTGGGGCCTGATGGTCGGCCCAGCCCGTTCTGGCGCAGGCGAGTGTTTATAGTGGCGCCATCTTGCATTGGCTCATGCTGCCCCCCGGAACTCGTTCTTGATTCGCTTGGACGGCTTCCTCTAGAGTCCGGGTTGATGGGTGGTCTTCAAGACAGCATGTGGGTAGTTTTAAACCACTCGGCGGTGACTGAAAAATCCAAGTGGTAGCGTGGGGATTCGAACTCGCGTCGTCCATCACGCGGTGAATGTGGGCCCAGTACGCTATCAGTTCGGCCACCGCCTACTCGTAGTAAAACGGAAATTTGTTAATCTATGCAAATTTTTCTATTTAATTCCATTATGGACATTGAGATGTGTTCCTGTGCCCTCCCCAAAAGTTTACCTGTTTCAAAATCCAAGACTCAAAATATTAGAAGAGAATACCTGAACAACTTAGAATCATATAAACATGTTAAATTTGGAAAGAATCCTTAACTAATAAAATTAATAATGTATGTACCTACATGGTACCAGTGTTTCAAATTTTGGTGTGTGTGTGTGTGTGTGTGAGTGGAAGGCCCTGCTCGCAGCTGGCTGAACTTTGCTCCCAAGATCTCTGATTGGCCCATGATCCAACTTCTCTGTGATTGGTCTGTCATCCCTCCCCCCCCCTTGAACTTGAACTTGAAATCGAGTCACCCAGTCACCAACACTCACAAACACTTGGCTATTTTTCATTACATTTAGGTCCTGGATTGATGCATAAGACTTTCTTGTGGTGTAAGTAAGTTCTTCATTTGAATGGGAACCACAAGGAGGAAAATATTTCATGAGTTGGTCTAAGAAAGACTACTGAAACCGAAGGATGGCAAAGTAGATAAAGGGATGAGGGCGAGTTGGCTAGCAGACGCTATTGCAATTACTGGGTACAGTTGGTTCCCAAACTATTCTTGGTTGGTCCCTGTGGATTTCTGACCCTCTGACCTTGTACTGAGGGTTTACTGTATATTCCAAATGTCCATATAAATTAAGTTAGCCATTTCCTTGGTAGCATGAAAGCAATTATTTCTTTTCCATCATAAATGCTTAGTGCTTACCTTATTGAAAAGCAAGAGTTAAAATTGGTTATGTGTCACTGAATGAAAAATGCCAATTAGGGGCATGAACTGTGTGCTGCACTGATACACTTGTACTTATGCATGCAGAGTAGACTAATCTTGACAACAGTTGCTGATAAAATTGCATTCTTTACAGTCCTCAGAGGAAAGAGTTACTGAGTATGAAGAGGCACCAGATGCTCCAGATTTATGCCTCAGTCACCCTCCTGATCCACAGTGCCTGAGGTGAGTCATGCACATGAACACATACACAACTAAGATGGTACCAGAACTATCAGATCTGTTATACGAGACCAATTTGGAGGAACTGGGCTTATCAACACTGGAAGAAAGAAATGAAAGAGGAGACCTGGTAGTGTTGTGCAGGAATACAAATGTAATGGACATGTTGGATAGAAATTATTCAATCGAGGTGGACACCGCAAGAAATTGAGGAAGGGGACTTGTTTGAAAGATATAAAGAAATACAGTTTTCTATACAGGAGTATGGATACATGGAATGGAGTAAACAAAGACATTGTTGAAGCAGGCAGTGTCCATAAAATGAAGGAAAAGTTGGAGGACAAATATAGATTGGGAGACAGGACTGTTTGAGCTTGAGCTCTGGCCTTGTATACTACAAATAGGTAAATACACACACACAAACAAGAGAATCAAGAGCCCAAGAAAGGAAGAGAAAAAAGAAAGCCTCTAGAAAAGACATAAAGACAAACAGCTTTCCCAAAAGAGTGGTGGAGGCCTGGAAAAGATGTGGTCCATGCAAAGACTAAACATGAATTTAAGGCCAATTTGGATTATAATGTAGAGATGGAACAGTACGAGTGTAGCTTCTCTCACGTATACTACAACTAGGTAAATAATACCTCAACTAAGTAAATACACACGCGCAAGTACACACACAAAAACGATTCATGAATTTAAGGCCATGTTGGAATATAGTAGATATAGAGAGGGGACATCACGGGTGTAGCTCCTCTCCTGTATTCCACAACTAAGTGAATACAACTGGATAAACACACACCAACACACAGTAGGTGACTTATTTATATTGTATATATAAAGGAATGAAGGACTATAGATAGGGGTTAGAGAAAATATCCGAGTGGAAGAATAAGAAGACATATTTAGGTTAATTAAGCCTTGATATCAAAACAGCATCAATAAATTAACTTTTCATATGAAATAATCCTTATCTCTAAGGTCACAGTCTAAAGCCAGAGGTAGTTCAAACATGGAGGTAGGACGTATAAGCATGAATCAAATCTTATAACCTGCAGCTAGGTAAAAAAAATCCACACACACGCCTGCATGCTCCCATGCCCACACAGATTTGTAAGTTAAATAATTTAAGTTATTTCTTTAGTTCAATCAGTCCATCACTTAGTCATTTGCTGTTCACTTACTGTAGTCAGTCACGCAGTGAATATATAGATGAATGAGTGTCAATAATTCATTTCATCTCAGGACTGATGAGTATGCTGAGGAGGGTGCCTGTGTGGAGAGTCTATGTGACTGGACGAGAATTCAAGACACTTCAGTTACTACTGCTGCTGGGGAGTCAGCCCTACATTTCATCACCTTCCCCTGGCAGGTAGGCATATGAATATTATTGTTTTCTTTTCCAGTGAACTTTGTGTAATAGATGAAGTCAATGAATTACTTTAACAGAGAACACAGACATGGTAGATGCAAGGAAAGACAATAGAGTGCCTGAAAGAACAAGAGTGAGAGTGGTGGTTGCAATAGCTGATGTATAATAATTGGCTGAAGTGGAAGTGATGATTGTAAAGCTGAGTGTATGAACCAGGTTTGAAGCTATTTTCTTATTGGAAAGTCATTGTTTCATTCCATGTCGTTATTTGGATGTAAAACATAAGGTGTTGGCAGAAACAGATTTAAGGGAGGCTGCAGCAGTGATATCCCAATGAAAAGAGGCCTCCAGAAAACAACAACCACTAACCTTTGCCCCACATCATGTTCTCAGTTACTAGGGATTTCTATAAGATGCTGAAACTCAGGACCCTCTGAACTCTTCAATTGGCTTAGGGTGTGAGTGATGACATTGTGTCTGGTGTTCTCTTATTCCTCCGCTGTGTTCTAGGCACTGACAAAGAGTGACCAGCATGTCTTGGAGTCCAGTGTGCGGTCCCTGATGAGTGCCGGTGTAGCTGAAGTAAAGGCGGCACTTCTCTTCCTTGACACAGTGGTGGTGAGGGACTTTCCCCCAGAGGTGTTGCTGCAGCGGCCTGCTGTCCTACAGGTCAGATGCTACCTTTCGTTTGTGTTCTGGAAAGTTAGTTAATGAACTTATCTTTTTTAGCTAACAGTTACTGCATCACAGAGAACAATTTTGAAAGTTCATGGTCTTTTTTTCATTCTTATCATTTTATTTATTTATTTATTTATTATTTTTTTTTTTTTACTGTCAGCATCCTGTATGAAATCATAATTGTTTTTATTTTACATGTTTTCCTTTAAACTCAGTTGTTAAAGAATCCATTATGCATTAATTTTCAATCTTTAAAGATATAACTTTTTTTTTTTTCGTTGGGGATATACCCCGAGGGAGGAAGGCGGTGCATGCCGCGCAACCTCCCAGACGGCGGGTAGAGAGAAGCCCAGTTCTTTCAAGTGAAGGAGGCCCAACAACGGTGCTGGGGGTGTCAGAAAGATATAACTTGATTAACTTAACATTTAATGTTATTTGAAAGATTTTAAAAATTTTAGTGGCCCCTATTTCACCTAAAAACTTCTTGGATATGGAGCCATCAGCCCTCAAAAAGTTTACATCAGAAAAATGATGGGGTATTTTTTTAACCTTTGTTGATATTATAAAGTGAATTAAAATGTTGCCTGAAGCAAGGAGGAGAAACAGAGAAGCTGTTCAACATGTTTTGTTCAGCAAGACAAAATAATCATTAGTAAACAAAAAATGACTTGCATGATTTCAGTGTTATGAACTAACGAGAATTAATAACTACAAAAAATATATGTATGAACTTTTTTTTAGGGTTGATGAATTTATGAGCCCTTTTCTAGTTTTCAACATTATGTAGTACATATCAAGGACTTTTGAGGTGTTATATACCTATCCACCTGGGATGTGTAATAGGCTGTAGACAATCATACCTGATGGTTGTGTGGGCCCATAGCCATTGGGAGCTTATCCCCCATGAAGACTCATTATTACCCCAAAAGTTCTTCACTTAGAAGTGTACTTTGTACAAGATATTTTATTAGAAAGATACATAGAAAGAAAAGTATAAAAAAGAAAGCCCCCTATGTTAGAAATAGCCCACTTGTGGGATATTGCAGAGGTATATTATCTAAGGATTATAAAAATTACATTTAGTTAACTTTGCCAATGTTTAGTTTTTATATCAGCTCAATTTTCCATGGTAACTTTCTTCTTGATATAAGAACCATAATTAGAATGGTTTAGACAAATTGGCAAGCATGACTTAAAAAGGGCAGCAATAGTAATAGTAAGGGTGATGTCCTTCAGGTGGTGTATGGCTGTCTGGAGGAACAAGGTGAGGATGCGCACTACTTTCAGGGGCCTGCCTGTGACCTCCTGCACAGCCTGACAAAGCTTCTCACAGCCCGTGTCCACCTCTTCACTGACCCTCACGCCCAGCCAGGCAGCGGAGAGGTAACCACCAATACCACTGCTCTTGTTTTCTTTTTTATCTGGGAAGTATCCCACACCGGATATCTATACTCTCCATCTTTCTCTGTGTATTGCCAGGTCCACTAACTCTCCAAATTATTTGAACTCTTTCCTGCTGTGAATCTCTTAGGCTTCCTCATGGTCTTGTACCATTAACTTATTTATACAGTCTGCCCTTGATCATTGCTCCTCACTTTATCTTTGTATGTCTTGTACCTAATTCAAAATATTAAATACCTACGTTTTCATTTGCGTGTTTCTTCATTTCTCACTTCTTCCCATCTGATACCATGCATTCCTCTTAGATAGGGTGTGTGGACCAAGTGTTTGCAGTGAGACAGGTGTGTGACGCAGTGAAGGAAAAGATGTGTTTTGTGCTTTTATGGATTAGGAGAAAGCATATGACAGGGAGGTTTACAACTATGGGTTTGTGGGAAGATTGCCAAAAGGGGTGAAAAGTTTCTTTGTAAACAGCAGAGCTTGTGTTAGAGTGTGAGTGAGTGGTTCCATGTTAGAGTGGGGCTGCATCAGGGATGTGTGTTGTCACCCTGGTTATTCAATGTATATATGGATAGTGCTGTAAGGGAGGTAAATGTTAGAGTGCTGGGCAGAGGTCGGAGCTTGCAGAATGCAGAGGGTAGGGAGTGGCACCCGAATCAGCTACTGCTTGCTGGTGATCTGCACTGGTGGCTTATTCAGAGGAAAAATTGAGTCATCTTGTGCAGGAGTTGGGAAGAGTATGTAGGAGGAGGAAACTAGAGTGAATGTAAGAGTAATGAGATGTACAAGGGGAGGAGATGGTGGAAGGTTGAATGTAATGCTCAATGATGAGGTGATGGATGGTGGAGTTTTTTAAGTATTTGGGTTCAAATGTAGCCGTTGATGGTAAAATAGGAAAAGTGTTTGGAGAAATGAAAAGAATGTAAAGATGTAGATCACTTTGAGTGGATGTAAAGAGAAGGTTGTATTAAGGAATAGCAGTACCTACAGCACTGTAAGGAGCCAAAATGTGGAATATGGGAGTAATGGAGAAGAGATGAGTGATTGTGATACAGATGAGATGTTTGAGGAGCATATGTAGAGTGACAAGGATGGATAGGGTCAGAAATGAGGAAGTGAGAAGGAGAACTGGTATCACAAGAGAATTGTCTGGCCATGCAGAGCAGAGTGTGTTGAGATGGTTTGGGCATGTGGAGAGAATGGATGAAGACAGAAAGGTGAAGAAGAGAGTAAGATCAGATGTGAGAGGTGTAAGGTAGAGAGGAAGGGCACAGATGGGATGGATGGACAGTGTGAAGAGAGCACTGAATGAAAGAGGAATATTGGTTGAGGAAGGTAGAATGACTGTGCATGTCAGAAAATGAATGGAGAGTGGCAGTGAGTGCTTGAGTAGGACGCATCTCATCTAACCCATGGAGCCTGCTTTAGGGGGCACACCGGGTGCGGGGGAGGGAGGGGTTCAGGTTTATGAAACAGCAGGAGTCAACCAGCATTGTTGAGGTCCTTTTGTGGATGGGACCACCAGTCATGCTGCCCGCACCAGTCCCTCCATGTGGTGTGGCTGTAAGGGACCCAGCCTTCTCCATCAGTGGCTGGGGGACTAAGATGAGTGAATGCATTGTTTGTGTGTGTGTGTGGTTGTAAGGGTGTGCACTTTGTCACGGTTACCCACTGGGTATCCCGGCCTGGTATATAGATGGATAGATGCCCAAGCAAGACTGAATCCAATACATATTGTAGAATAGCTGTTACTGCATTCCAATCTTTACCAGACCTGAATTCCTTACTCTCAGAGCCCAACACTACTGTTTAAGAACTATTTCATATGGAGTACTACTTTTTCTTACACCACTCTACTTCTTCCCATTTGCCTCTCAACAGTTGGAGGCACAACTATCATTTCACTCATTTATCAACATTATTTGTGCCTACATATATAACAATTACTCATCATTATGTTTCAAGCTTTGCATGTGTTGTGTCTGTTTCAGGTTGTCTCAACCATGTCATCTGGGGTCACCAGTCCTTCCAACTTAACCCAGGTCAGCTGCTGCTCCCCTCACACCCACACTGCTCCCTACCATGGCCCTCCAGACACATTGGCTGGAGGAGGTGAGCCTCAGCCTTTCAGTGGGGTTGGTCAGGTGAGTTACAGTTTGTAAATTCTGATCATTATACAGTGTTTTTTTTATTTTATTAAAAATAATCTCTCTCTCTCTCTCTCTCTCTCTCTCTCTCTCTCTCTCTCTCTCTCTCTCTCTCTCTCTCTCTCTCTCTCTCTCTCTCTCTCTCTCTCTCTCTCTCTCTCTCTCTCTCTCTCTCTCTCTCTCTCTCTATTTTTTTTTTCTTTTATTTAAATCAGATTTTTTTAAATGTTTTTTCCTATAATGAATATAATTATATGAATGTACACCTTGATATTCTCTATACATCGGTTGAAGTCTATGTTGGAACTTGGTTTCATGTTTGAGCCAGTCCTAAGACTGACCTGCTGCAGCCAGCCAGCATTGCACCACTATTCTGTCTAGTCTCCAACAGTCTAACCTGATCTTGTCATGTCTTTGACATATTCTGACATTTTTAAAATATCATAATTTAAGTCGATTTAAATCAAACAACTGTCATTATATATATTTTCCAGTTTTTGCTCATCGTAATGATGAATATAGTGGTTAGCATGACTATTATTTCATTAATTCTTAAACAACACCCATCATTGATTTAATTAAATCTGCTGTGGTCCACTTAGCCAGCCATCATAGATTGAATCGTACTCCTACGCTCCACAGACTTTAATGTTTGTCTCAAATTTTGTGGGTTCCACGATTTGTCCTGCAGCATGGCAGTATATCTGAGATTGTGGATGTGAGATAATGCCATTAGTTATCACTGAGCCACCATGAATGAGAAAATATAGGAAAACACATTTATGAGTTAGGAAGAAAGGACGGGAGAGAAAGTGCAGATTATTCTGAGTACTTCTGAGTACTGTTATTCTGAACAGTGTCAACAGTAATGTAAGTGATACAAAGAGTGATGATGTCACTTCACCATCTGTACTACACTATTACTCTAGCAAAGGCTTCTGTCACAAGTGTGGGTAAGAAGGGTATGCATCAGACGTGTGTGTGGTCAGACTGGTGTTCATGGTGCTCTCATCGTCCTCATTTCTCACCACTATGCTTCCACCCTTCCTCACCACATCACCCTTCCACACCCTCCCACAATCATCCTGCACCAGCTTACCCTACCTCCTCATATGACCCTTCCTGTTTCAATTCTGACTCCTCTCTTCCTGATTTATCCTCCCATTCTTACATCTTGCCTTCATCTCATCATTCACCCCCATCATTGCCACGGCCTTCATCTCAATCCTTCAAAACCTTCCACCATATTTATATAACTCTGAGGAGGAGTAAAAGTATGTGAGTAAGGTATATGTTGTCCAAATTGTTTCAGAATAAAGAACATTTATATTATTCGATCATGAGGAGAAAAGAGAAAGTGTGGAAAAAAAGCAATTTCTTCCCATTAGGAGCTTCTTGGGTCAACCATCCATGAACAAGATGATGGTGATGAGTTCATCTTGTTGGGTCTGCACCAGATGACTGTCCCCAGCCACTGTGTGCGTGCCATGAGAGCAGCTACCTCCTTACTGGCTTCCCGTAGACCAGGCCTCCAGTCAGCCTCCCTACGTCTTATGTCAGCATGCATTACACTCTTGCGAGATTGTGTTCATCCCAGTATGCTGTGGAGGGTGTTAGTGGAGGGAGAGCCATGTGAAGAAGAGGAGGAGGCAGGTGGAGAGGAGCAACTAGTCACTGAAGTCAAAACAGGAATACTTATGGTGGGTCTTTGCTTATATAATTATTATGTGCTTATTTCAGTAAACCCTTGCTATAATGAACAAAATGGGGGAAGGAGGTGATGTTATACCAGATATTTCGCTATATCCGAGGGATCCACACTTTTTGCATGTCATTATGAGGTGAAATGTTCGTTATGTCTGATCATTTCTGATTATATTAGATGTATTAGAAGAAAGGTGAGGCACGGAATGGCAAGACAAAAGTGATTACAGTTGGGCGGACACTAGACATGCACTACCTGATCAGCTTTGTTTGAACCACCACCGATTGACATGCGTGTACACCTTTGGCTGGCCTACCACCAAACTGAGCCTCTTACTTACTGAATTTTTTCAGTAAATCCCCACATACACCGCACTGGCCCCAAAAGTTTGTTAAAGCTGAAATTCATTTTGTCGAGGTCCATAAAAGTGAGGGTTTACTGTACCTGTAAATAAACTTGTATCTGCTGTTTTCTTTATCATCAGAAATGTGAGCTATTTTTACATTTTTCAAATACCTCATTCCTCTCAAGGAAAATTTATTAATGGTCACTTTTTGATCTGAAAATAATCATATATAAGACTATATGGCTGATGTTATCAAATAATTGATGGTTCTCTGTTTTTACCACACCAGAGGCATGCAGTAGTTTTAAGACCTTCAAGACATCAGTCTCTAAGTTAACTTATGTCAGGTGTTCATTTTTGAAGGTTATTGGAACCCTGTCAGATCTCATTCTGACTGGCCTTGAGGCAAGGAAAGAGGCAAGGGGTGAGAGGTGGCTGATGGTCACCCACTGCTGCTCCCTCTTCCTGTGTCATGTCCTCACAACTCTTGTCCCTGTGGAAGCTGCAGTGCAGGTATTTAATAATAGATTTTGTTATTTCCCAATTGCTATGAAAAGGAAACTGGAAATGAAAAATGACTATGCATTTTTTTTTTACAACAAAAGAATCGGCACATTAACCCTTAAAGCGTGGGTGTAGACAATAGTTGACAGCTGGTGCCTGGGCTCAAACCGCGGGTGTCGACAATAGACGACAAGGCATTTTTTGACTTAGCGTGCAGTTAAATTTATTTTGTTTGTGCTGGAGTAGGGTAAGCATGTCATTTTCTTTCAAACAATACCCAACAATGCTCTCTTGACTAATTATTGTTCAGTGTATGACTTGTGTAAGCTTTGAAAAGATGTCAGCTAGACATCCCACCTCTTCTCACCTTCCAGTGAATTTCATCTACAAGATGGGGGCCCTTTGACTTCAATACCCAACAAGGGTATCAAGAAGGCCTAGAAGTTAAGTTTTTTGAGTATGTGGTTCACATAAACTGTAAAAGTTATGCTTCTTATTACTAAATCATAGAAGGGAAGTCCACTCGG
Source organism: Eriocheir sinensis (assembly GCF_024679095.1). Lineage (NCBI taxonomy): Eukaryota > Metazoa > Arthropoda > Malacostraca > Decapoda > Varunidae > Eriocheir > Eriocheir sinensis. The sequence goes on along the minus strand of NC_066523.1, from coordinate 15,883,582 downwards.
GGTGGAAAACTGTCTATTAAAATGTGCTCTCAGTGATCCTACTTCCATACGTGCTCTACCAAAGGTTATATAGTCTTCAACCTAACGTCAAAAGACAGTTAAGGGTACGTACTTTACAATGGCACTTCATTAAGTTACGTGAGTTAAGCTGAAGTGAAGGTATGAAAGGTTGAAGTGAGGTATGTTTTTGCTTGAATATGCCTGTGTGGGAGGACAGGCACGGCAAAATAAGCCCATGCTTTAAGAGGGGGACCAATTTTGTCAACCTGTAGCTTAAGGTTAGATCCTTTTGGTAAACAATTGACTTTACACTTTCGTGTGAGTGAAGTCTTCAGTATTTTCACTGTAGCCCCTTGATAACAGACAAAGTAATTTAATTTCCTTGCAGGTGATAGACAACGCTGTTTGTGATGCTGTTGTGATGGTGCTGTGTGATGGAGGCTTCTTCCTGCAGCATCCAGAGCATCACCACACTCTGCTGCAGTACTTGACTCAGGCTAACCCTACATCAGCCAACGAGGTCAGGTGCCTGCTCTTTGCTGCCAAGTCTCTGGAGGCCACTTCTAATTTCCTGAAGGCCTCTAACTCAGACCTTCAAGGATTTCTTGACCTTGCTGAAAAGTCCCTACCAAGCTGTAGTGTTCTCCAAGATGCTACCATCTTAGAGAAATTGTTGTGGGGTGTTGGGAGACAGGCAAAGGAGGGCAGTGTGTCTGAGGAACAGCTGGAACAGTCACGACACATACTCCTCCAGTGCCTTCATTCTCCTGTGCTCTCTGTGCGGCTTTATGGGTTAGTGTTTGGCTTGGTGGTGTGTGTATTTGTATGTAAGTGTGCATGTAGGATGTAGATGGCAACGTATTGAAGGTGCAACTTAGAATAATGTTAAAGTCACTTGAGTTAACTAACATCAAGGTATTTAAAACATTAAAGCCTCTGGTAAGCATTCTGAGATAGAAGATTTTTTTTATAATTAATTGAAACTAATTTCCTTAAAGTTTAAATATATTACTCCTCATTGCACCCTTAACACACAGGTATAAGAGTGTGTTGAGGCTTGTTGAGTCTAGTGTTGGAGCAACCCAGACTCTAGATACCAGCTGCAGCAGGTCACCAGCTGTCCTTATCCTCTTGTCGCTAGATGTAATCAGGTTCATCCTTTTTGCTGGATGTGCTGATGACAACAAAGAAGTAAGCAAGAGACTTGTGTAATCTGCAGAGTACAACTATGAATGCTGTATGAAAAGTAGTATGGAATATGCAATTGGGCTGAATTATGTAAGAATGAAGTTTTCCATAAAGTACTAGTAGAAACCTCTCCTGGCCTCCCTAACACGGGAAATCTAAGGAAAACATGACTCCCCCCCTTTCCCCCAAAAAAGAGGAAGCAGTTAATTAGAGGATGGATGGCTTAGTATAATGGGTCCAGATCCTCACAAATGAATATGAGTCTAACACTTAACAAGAGTGAAGTTTTGAAAGCCATTAAGGTGAAGGTCCTTCGTAAATAGTGGTCAAGCCTTGTTTTCCTCTTTCTTCACAAGTATCTGTATAATTCTTCGCATCCCTGTGTGTATCTTACTCTCTACCAGCTGGTAAATTCGTATGGATAACATTTATCTATATGCACCCATACCTCATACTTCAAAGGACATTCTGTCAATTGCTCTACCTTGTTATCATTATGATAAAGATATACAGTGCCCATTTCCTTACTTAACAAAGATAATAATAAGTTTAATATAGTCATTAATTAGTAGGATAATGAAATATTTTGCATGTCACTGAACTCCACTGTTCCAGGTTGCCAATATAGCACGAGAGTCCTTACTGACCCTGTTGCTTGGCCGTCCCTTGATGAGTAGCTCCGTGTGGACTGTGGCAGCCAAGTGTTGGGGTGCTTGCTTACCTGACCTGCAGTGCCTGGCAGACCCTTCCTCCTCCCTGGGCCGAGCAGTGGACCAGACCTTTGAAGCTGTGTGTGATAAAGATAGCCCTGAGGTGAGCTGACGGGCATATTAGCAGGGATTTAGAATTTTTAGCCACCTATTTTCTTAAACAGGAAGAGTCATTGGAATAGCCTTACTGTAAACAGATTCATTGAGGCTTTAAGGCAAAAATGTAACCTTTTTATTGCAACTGATACAAAAGTTAGCATAACATCTTTGGAAATTTCAAAAGAAAAGACAAACCTTGAATCTTGAATGAGTTTTGAGTGAGTGATTATACTGGTTCTTTAAGCTTTGGTGGGTTTTGTACTTTCAGCTGTTGTAGTTATATACATTTGGTGTCATTATCTGCTTACCACTAACATTGATCCATTGTTAAGACACTCAGTGCCACTAACAACTCTTGCCTTATTACTGTACCATTTTCCTCTTGGTTCATTATTGTTAACTATCACTTGATACCCTTAGTATTGTTGCTTTTGGACCATTGTGGTTAGATGTTGATGCCACTGCTAGCCAGTAATACTGATGCACTTGTCTTTCACTCCCTCCTCTTCATAAACATCAGGCACTGCGCTACCAGCTGCAGTGTCTCTTTCTCCTACGTCGGGAGGCAAGGAGTGGACCCTTCTTCCAGTCCTGCCAGAAGCTCAAGCACATGATTCCAGACCTGTGCTTTGATTCCCTACGCTACAGCATCACTGTGCACAATGATCTCTTTATCCTCAGGCAGCCCATACACATCATGCGCACCTGTAACCTTGAGGCGGAGGTGGGTTGCATGCACTCCTAACATAGCAGACTGTTCTTTCTTCACATTATCCATTGTAACTACACACCTGTACCTTTGCACTTTATTCCTTCCTGTATCTATATATTTGTATTTAACTATTTGTAGTATACAGGGCCTGAGCTCAAGCTCAGATAGTCCTGTCTTCCAATCTATATTTGTCCATCTTTTCCTTCATTTTATGGACACTGCCCGCTTCAACAATGTCTTTGTTTAGACCATTCCATGTATATCCACGCTCCTGTATGGAAAACTGTACATCTTTGTCTTTCAAAGAAATCCCCTTTCTTAATTTCCTGCTGTGTCCTCTTAGTTGCTTCCTCCCTTCCATCTTGATTAAATCATTTGTATCCAACATGTCCATTCCACTTGTATCACATGCAACACTATCAGGTCTCCTCTTTCTCTTCTTTCTTTGAGTGTTGGTAGGCCCAGTTCCTCCAATCTAGTCTTGTATGACAGATTTGATAGTTCTGGTACTATCTTCGGATGTATCGACTGTTCACTGTGCGCCGTCCACGACACGATGTCATGCATTCCAGAGATTGCGCCTTTGTGTGGACGGCCGCTTCATGACACTACCACAACCACTCTCCTTCTGAGTGTTCCCTCCTACGAGGCTTTCAAGCATATGGCCCCTGATTGGCTGGCTTCCTCTCTCGCCTCTCATGGAGGCGACAGTCACTCACACATGCTCTTGGTGATAAATGTTTTTATACTATTTACCTTAGCTCACACATAAAATAATAATAATAATAAAAGTTTGGTTTATATCAACACAAAATTGTATGCTGTTTCCAATAACTGATACTGGATGCTTGTCGAACGCCTTCCCACGCTGCCGGTGTCATCCGCCCTACTCTTCGTATCTCACGTTCTGACAATACAACCGATAAATCGGATCTATACAAATATATCGTGACCATACACTACAGGGTAAAGATTGTTTAATAAGCTTAGGAAATGGTCATCGCCATAGGCTTAAGGAGGTGCAGCGCGGTGTGTTTACCTGTGATGTCAGCAAGAAAGTGGCTAAACCAGCCCCGTCGTTGCTTGTGTCACATCCCCGATTCTTGCCAAGAATTGGGGGCACGTCTTGAAAATCTGATGTGCCAGAACAAAAATCGCAAGAATTTCGCAGGATTTGAGGAAATTCTTGCTTGCTCTGGGGTATTTCTTGATCGCCAGATGACGCCTTAGTTTGGGGGTCGACTTATACTACAGCAAGTATAGGCCTAACCCATGATTTGAAGCTAATAATCTTTTGGTCGACTTGTACGATGCAGTGTACGGTAATACACAACACAGGAAAAATCGTCAAAATCAAAAAAACAGTTCAGAGCGGATGTCCTCTGAGTGAGGGCTGTGGCATGACTGACGTGCACAGTGATACTATGGTGCTCTTGCCAAGTAGCTTGTTCAGCAACCAAGTTATCATACGGCAACTGGTGCAATTATGAGTTCGAAATTCTGTTAGAGAACCGATTAGTTTGAAAAGTGAGATGTTCGAAAACTAAGATTTGACTGTACTTGGACTTGGACTCCAATACATTACCAAAGTACTCTTATTTGGACTCCAATTCAGCTATAAAACTGAATATTTGTACTTGGACTTGGACTTGTGCTGTTGTATTGTAATAGTACTTGAACTTAAGTATGAAAAATGTACTTGAACCCAAGCCTGATATATATATTACTGATAGAGGGAAGAGCTCTGAAGATGATGGAGCTGATATGTAATAATAGTTAAAGACAAGGGTGTGAGATGTGACCAATATGAATGTGTTTGTATGTGGAACAGGAAGGAGGGCTGCTGAAGGTGGTGGAGTTGATCCATGGTGGAGGGACAGAGGCAACAGTGCAGAAAGCAGCTTGGACTCAGTTAGCTTTCCTCTTGGAAGACCCGAACCTCCACAAGGCATTCATGAGGTTGTGCTCCCTCCCATTCCTTGTCCAGACCTTCATCAACTCACTTAAGGTAAGAATGCTTTTTGATGACAATACTAATGTTATGGTAAATTGTTGTACTTTGGAACCTACAATGATGTAATGAAGCTTGATTTGTTTTATCTCTTTGGATAGCTTGGTAATCCTGAGAGGTATACTGTGTGTGTGAGTGTGAGTGTGTGTGTGTGTGTGTGTTCCACTCTGAGCACTCTCGTCTTGTGGCGAACGACGGGAACACACGCTTGCCTTTTCAACTCGTAAAACAGGATGCTTGTTCATCAAGTCACTGCTCATAAACCAAGGCAATTTTAGTGATTTTCTTTTGTTCGAAAATCAAAACACTCATAAACTAAGGCACTTGTAAACTGAGGTATTACTGTAATTTGAAACATCCTCTCTCCATGACTTCCTATTTTTACTTGAAGTTTGTCTTCAGATTGCTGTGTAATATGCCATACAGTGGGTTTGTCAGTCACATTGTTGTTGTGCAGCTGTGGATGTAAATATTGATGTAATGTATTCTTAACTTGTGTCAGGTAGCTTCTTTGTTTGTGGCAAGTCACATAGGTAGAGGAGGAGAAGAATAGAGGTTGAAGTAGGGAGAAAAGGAAGTTGTTGATGAATTGCCAGGACATGAGAGAAAATTTGCTGGTTGAAAAGGGACTATCGTTACAGTGACTTTTGAGTAAGGTGGATCAGTGTTTTGTTGACAGCTGAACATGTCACTATTCCTATCTCATCAGGCACAGTATAAGATATGCAGTCACAAGTCCAGCGTTGACAATCTGAGATATTCCTCTTTGTTTATCGCCTTCATCTTTGCTGTCCTGTGTATGACTCGTAGATTAGAGTAGATGGTAGCAGCAACAAACAGCCTAGTTAGGACCAAAAGGTCTGTTGCTGTTTGCTTTTCCTTTCCTTTGTACTCCTTTGTATTTTCCTCAATGGGATTGGACGGGATATGAGTCTCCCACTCTTGACAGTTGTTGACTCTTCCCCCTGATGTTAAACCTTTTCATGTCCTCCTCACACTATCTTCAGGCCTTCTTAACAATCTGGGGATGTTGATGTTATTCTGTGGCATATTAGAAAATTTTATTATCATGTTACTTCTTTGTGCAATATTGTGAAGATGTTTTTTTATGCTTAAAAACAAACACACACAGGCACACATATGTGCAAATGCATTCCATAATAATTTCCTGTGCAGCGTGGAGAGGGTGAGGGTGTGAGACTGGAATGTGTGCCTCGGGTAGTGGAATGCCTCAGACTGTTGGCCACACACTCAGCGGAGGTTCGGCTCACTCTGCTGCAGGACCCAACCTTCCTCACTGCCCTGCTGGGAGGTGAGTTTGCTTTCAGGCATGGATGTATGTTCTTGTAGGTTTGTAATTTTGTGTGTTACAGAACGGTAAGCTCTATGTATTGTTTGTTATTCAAGTTTACACCTTTCTGTGAAGAGGGTTGGGGTCCTGATTTGAAATTAGTCTGTGGATGCTGATGTTTATCATGAATGTTGACTAGTGTTTTTCCTTTATACTTGCAGCCACACTTCTCTTCTACGAGGACATGCGCATGAGAAGTCAAGCGTCATGCCTCATGGCTCTTGTGCTTTTCCAAGACCTCATCAGCTTTTGGGACACATTGGAGGAGATAGGGGCAACACAGCTGCCTTCAGTGCCACAGCTTCTGGCCAAGGGACTCCACCTTCCATTCCTTCACCGTACACACCCTTGGGGGGAGGACAGGGGTCTGTGCACAGAGATGAGGACTGTTCATCACTTGCTGAAGGAGGCTGAATGGCCTGCCCGAGAGTTCCTTGGAGCAGTGTGGGATTCATGTCAGGCTGGTGGTGTGGAGTGGCTGTCTGCATGTCATTACCAGGACTCCAAGGACTCTGACTGCCTCATCTTGCTGAATGAGAGAGAGACTGCATGGCTCAGGCTATCTATTCTGTCCTTGGCCACCACCTCAGCCCTAAGGAATGTGGAAAATGCCACCTCCCACCATGATGTCAAGAAGAATGTGGCAGCCCTCAGCTTCAGGGTGCAGCAGCTGGCCCTTGCTGGGTGCTGTGACAAGGACTTCTTCTTCTCAGCTCAGTGGAGGAGCAGCTTTCAGCGCTTCCTGACATCTGAACCAAATTCCTCTGTGGATGAGCAGCTTCTTGTGCATATATTAGAGTGTCTGTGTACATGCCTCAAGGTAAATTTATATGTATATGTTGTAGCAGAAGCTCAGCCTCCCTCCTGTAGTCCTAGTGCAGGAAATGGGATCATGACTATTTCTCGTTTAGTATATGCTTCGCAGCTACAAAATAACACTACATAACTTTAAAAAATCTTTTAGGTTCTTGGTTTTCAATAATTATGTAAAAACTTTGTGTGGGTTACTCTATAGGCTACATTCTTCCCATGTCTTGAAATGGCAAGGAAATAGTTGCCAACATGACTCTGATCACAATCCTACTTTCCCTTCTCCTATTTATCATGGTAAGTGATTATATTCACTATAAGGCAGGCTGGGTTTTTTATTTTTTGATAAATGATTTATGTATGTAAAAAATATGAGGGGCCTATCCCCAACCTGAACCTCCTGTGGTATCCAAGCTGTATCCCTTGTAATCACTGCTCAGGACATTCACTTGAAGATGGAGACATTTATTTTAAAAGATTATCTTTTGGGGCTAAAAGTTGTGATTATGATATTCATTTGTTGCCCTTTTCTTAACTTTTATCTCCATGTTGCAGGTACACTCCCAGGTGCAGGATGCCCGCTCTTCCCTCATAAAGCTCTTAGTTACAGAGCTGACCAACCCTTCCAGTGCCTTGCTTCACACCCTGGGTAAAGCAGGTGAGTGCATCTAAGATTTGTGTTATTAGGGAAGTTATTAGGGTAGAGAATCAGCCCCTGACTACTGCTGCATCTGTTTATGCTCCTAGTTCAAATTTTGGACTTCATATTTGTGTCAGACTATAGTTAAGCAGTAAGGGAGGGTAATTATGCTAACTGTGATGATACTTTATTTATTTATTTATTTTTTTTTTTTTACATCAAAGGACACAGCTCAAGGGCAACAAAAAGAGTACATGTTAGTTGCAGTGGACTATCTATATGAATTTTATGATCTGGTTATATTCTCTGCAGGAGGCACTAGCTGGGTTGCATCTGACTTCAGCTTGCAGGCTGTGCAGACTGTGAGGCTGTTCCGGGCAGCTGCTGGCCTTGTGGCTTGCACCTTATCCCTCCTGTCTGAGGGGAAAGCAGGCTTTGAGACATTTTGTGAGGACTTCTGGGACAAACTGGCAAATGCTGTCACCTCCACACTCCTCCCCATACTTAGTGCTAATAATGACCTGCAGCACTACAATGTGGGTGAGTTGATCTGTATACTGTAAGGTTTGGTAATAAATGAGACAGTGGTGCACAGCCTTATTTGGTGCTATAACACACGGAGAGAACTGGAAGGTCTGGCTGGATTGTCAACTGATTACCTGAGATGATGACAGATCAAACTTAACCTCAAGTAGAGATGGGGTTTTTTTTGTTTGTTTTTTTTGGTCTATGATGCCAGTAGGCTTTCTTGGTGGGGCCTGGTGGTTGGCCTTAGCCCCATTTGGTGGGTTGATAGATGGTCTTCAGGACAGCACTTGGGTAGTCTTAGAACTGGCTCAAAATGCTGTAAAACATTTATTGAATGAGTTTTTAAAAGGAATGTACTTGAAAAATGGCTGTTTTGCTCCAGAGGTACTCCTTAAATTTTTTTGTGTCCTTTAGGGGTTAGGAGAATGGTATGGTATACTGAAAGTGATCATGGCTGGAGTGGTGCTTCACCAACTATGTTATTCTTATCCTCATATACAGTATATATACATGATAATTGTGTTATATGACTCAGAGTGTTAAATTTGTGTTACTGCAGCTGTGGTGGGGATGGCTTTGGAAGTATTGGTCCATATCTCACATAATGGCTGGCCAGGCATGGACTTAGCATCTCAGCTGGTCTCCAACTCTGTGAGAGAGAGAGAGAGAGAGAGAGAGAGTATTATTATTATTATTATAGTTAGTTCCTTATGTTGGTCAGTGGTTAAGGTATGTAAAAGAATCCAGTCAAAGGAAATATGGTCACTGCTCATGATGGTGTGAAGTGAATGTTTCACTCAAAGACAACAGTGAATCAGATCTCATGATTTTCCATGACTAGCCATTAAATAAGCATAGTTTTGTTTTCCTGATGTCTCCCTCTTCCTAATCCTTAAACTCCTTCAGTAGGGAAGTATCAAGATGCCTCTGGAATTATATTTGACATTTTGTTTTTAGCATCTTTTATTTACAGCTGCACCATGAGGCAGGCACTTTTTTTATGCAGCTTTCAGTCTGTCTTAATTTGTCCTAGAAAAATTAATCCCTGCTCTTCACAACACCACACACACAGACTGATAAGCTCCTTCCATCTGGGTCGTGGCCTTGCTCACAACTCCTACGTGGGTCGTCGCGTGACTCTCAACTCCTCCCTGGTGCTGCTTCATCTTTTCTCCCATCCCAACACTGATTTCTCACAGGTAAAGCCCTCCTCCTACTCAGGAATTCAGGCATAAGATAATTACATGGCATTATTGATTGATGTGTTTCTGAGTGCTTCAGAGATAGGATATGCTTGCCATTTTGTATGCACCTTTCTAATTAAAAGTACAGGTGGTCCTCAAGTTAAGACATATGTGACTTATGACTGCTTGCACTTATGGCCAGGCCAATAATACATATTAGTAATACTTGGTTAAGTAATGTGTTGACATTTGAAATATCCTGCTGTGGGTAGAGCAGCTGTATGTTTACATAATGATCCCACACCTCAAACCCCCCTCCTTACCCCACCGCTGTCCTCACGCACTGGCCTTACCTGAGCCCAGCTGGTGAACAGCAGGAGGGGGGAAGGGTGGGTGGATTGGGCCAAGTTCCCCTTTATTTGCCTGTGGAACTCAAGCTGAAAGTACTACTTATGCTACAGTCACCAGTTGCTACTCTACTGGCTTATTGGCCCACAGTCTGCCATACAAGCATACCACTGGATCTAGCAGACACTAATTTGCTAGTATTGGAGCATAGCAAGGGTAGAGTGAGTCTACCCAGTTATCTCTACTGTTTACAAGTTGCAGCTGCATTTGGTTCACTCGTGAGCCACTCCCCACATGGGGCTTTAACAAACTTTTTGGGCCAGTGCTGTATATGTGGGGATTTGCTGAACAAGTTTGGTAAGTGCACGATTCATTTTAGTTGCAAGCCGGCTGAACATGCACAGGCACATTGATTGGCAGGGGTTTAAACGAAACTGACCAGATAGTGCGTGTCTAGTGTCCTCCCAACTGTAATCAGTCACTTCCGATCTCGTCCTTCTGCGCCTCACCTTTCATTTAATACATTTCATATAATCAGAAATGATCAGACATAGCAAACATTTCTTCTCATATAACGAGCAAGGATTGCTATGTGCAAAAAGTTCGGATTCCTTAGATATAACAGATTATTGGATATAATCTCACTTCATTCCCCCAATTGGTTCATTAAATTAAAGCGAGTGTTTATTGTACATCATCTTAATTTACATTTTTTCCTGATGTGAGTACTAATTGGAATAAAGGTAAAGTTTTGGGCATACACTAAAGCTGTGCACAGCCTTAGTGCTCATCTCTATCATGTTGGCTCTTGAGGCTGAGGCAGGAAATGACCCATTACTTTAGGACACAGGGCTAGTCTGAAGTCAGGGTTACCTCAGTTACCTTTCCTAGGTTTCCCCAGCTTGAGAGGGAGGATGAACAGTTGGATGGGCTGCTCACCACCTGCCTTGGGCTATGGCCAGTGTATAATTTGATGGAGATATCCTATATAGACATATAAGTATGACACACTCACCTATCTTTTCAGGTTATCCAAGAGGCTTCAGGTGAGGACTCCCTCTCATGGCTGGTGTCCCTGTGGGTGTATCGTGACCCCCTAGTGGCCAGCTGTGGACTTAATGTGGCTGCTGCCCTTGCTGCCCAAACCTCACTCTTGCACTACAATCTTACACAGGTCTCAGGAGGCGTGTGGGCAGCTGCTCTCAGGTTGGTATTTCTTCTGTAGCTACCTATCCTGTAGCCTGTGCTAGGATATAGTTGCTAGCAAAATATTTCTTTTTGAAGTTTCCCCACTTGATGTAGCCACTTTCTCCACTCTTGTTTTGCTTAAGTTGCTCTTCCATTTTCTACTTCTTTTAAAATACTGCACACCAACTTTTCACAGGCTTTCATGATGTACATATCCTGTGTCTGTTGTCTCATATTGAATATCTTTTTTTTTTTCAATACATTCTTCCTCCTTCCAGTGATGTGGCATAGCATCAACAACACAATGTTTGGTTTAACGAGAATCTGCCCCTAGTGAGATTTTCTAATCAGTTTCTTATAGTCAATGTTGTGTCCATCGTTTGTTTTTTTTTTTTTTTTTTTTTTTTTGACTAGATCAGTGATTTTTAAACTGGGGAGCATTATAAATTCTGTTGTTGAAGTATTTTATTTTATTTTAACAAGAGCATGGGTTACTATTGCAAAATTTATGAAGAAATGCAATATTATTGCCTTTATTAACTTTAGTTTTCTATTGTCTAGTTAGGCTTACCATTGTTAGTAAATCTGGGAGTGAATTTTATCTATAGATGCAAGGGGGGCGTGGAGGGAAAGATGCATTCCTAGGGCAGGCATGGTAGTAAAACATCCTTCTCATGTCTTCTCTTCCTCCACATACTGCCTCCAGGTCTTTTTTGGTCATCCAGCTGGTCTCCTCCATTCTACCACGATCTCTGCAGCTCTTCTGAGTACATAGCCCCCCTCTCTCCTCTTGGCATGCCCATACCATTGCAACCTTTACCTCCTCAGCACACACAGCACATCATCCACACCACACATTCTCACCACTTCATTTTTTTTATTTATTTATTTATTTTTTTTTTTTACGTTTTCGCTTGTGGTGCCAGTAGGCATTTGGTACCCTATCTTCCCAATTCACATGCCCTGTGTATTTCAGCATTCTGCAGTCACTGCTACTTATCGTTCTCTCCAACTCTATTTATTGGCCATGTCTGCTCTGTACAGCATTACCAGCCTCACACATGCACAGCACATGCATTTTCATTCATGTATTGTGAAATTATGTCACGGTCACATCATTATGTATATTACTACCTTGTTTCCAGTAAAGGCTAGAGGTAAGAAAAGGAGGGAAAACACTGTCAGAGAAGTTAAAAGGACCCAGGGAAATGGGCCACTTTGCTGTTTCCCTTGCAAATAAATAAATACATGTTATGATATGGTATGATGCTACACAGGTCATCAAGGTCTGAGGCAAGTGTGGTCTTCACTATGAAATAGAGTATAACCCTGTCCCTGTCTTTGTGCCATTCATTCTACTTAACCTTTAAACTGTGCCAGACATTTTAAGATGACATTTTCCAAGCTGCATATCAAAAATTCCCACAACGCCAGGGTAAAATCCAATGAACCTTATGTTGCTACATCATCCTTCTCTCACACCATAATCTATCATGAGATCAATTGGCCTGTAGCAGTCATGGAGGGTTTTAATTTGTCATCAACTTTTGATGCTACCCAGCCCCCTGGCTCCTATGGTCATGGCTGTGGGGGAGACATTGGAGGTGGAAAAAGGTGTTAGTGAAGAGAAAAACTGTACTAGACTGTTCAACTTGACATGATTCGGATTATAATTATACAACCATCAACTTATGCTGGTGAGGAAGCGTGACTAGTGTAAACATGCTCCTGGCACTCAAGGTCACAGATGCGCTGCCAAACATAAAGTTACCACCAAACTTGGTAAGTCATCGACACCTTCACAAATTTTAACATTGATTGTAGACTGATCAACCACTGTCATCACTCTCTGATGATCTACAGTAGCAGAAAGACCAAGAAAACAACAGTGGGGATATAGGAGAAGACTCAGCTGATGAACTGAGTGAGGGAGGGTTGGTATAGTATTTCCCACAGCTGCCACCCCCCCACCAGCCAGATTCTCGTGGAAATACTATAGCTGGAGTGAGAGAGGAAGAGAGAGAGAGGAAAAGGGAGAACAGGAGCCTCAGATATGTGGGGCAATGCTAACTCCATGAATAATAAGTTTTAATTATAATGTTCACACGTGACTGTTAAATGTATTATCCTCCCTCTGCCACCCTCCCGACTCCCTCGTCACTGGTCCTGGTCACTGGTAAATGATTTTTCTTTTTTTCCATCGTTTGGTTCTCTACATGCTTCTCTTGGGTTTTATAAGATTAAAAATTGTTTTCCAGCAAGATCACTTTTGCCATTTATTGCACAGTCGCCAGGTTAATACATCTTTCTGTCAGTAGTTAGCTCTCTAGCTTTCCTGCCTTCATCATAAACTTTTACTCATGGTCTCTCATTGTACTCAGCCATTGTCTCTATTCACCCATCCTACTTCCACTGCCAGCCTTGATGGGATAGCTTCTCTTGACCACTATTCCCCACTCCTTGTAATTCCTCATTCTCTACCTGCCTGTTAGTCTTGTACATCACACGGGGATATCTTAGCATTGCACTAATTATTTTATCAGCCTTGTGATAGGACAGACTGTTTTAAGACTGTTGTCATTCTAAACAGCTACTTCCTACCTGAGGGTCGTGGCTGCCTAGTGAGAGCTTCAGCAGCCTTACTTCTAGTGCAGCTGACTCGGGTTGGACCTTCGCCAAGCAGCCCCTGGCCTTCCCCTATAGTAGCTGATGTATGCACTGGGGTGAGGCCACAGTATAATTTATAGTTCTCCATTCTCTCTCTAGTTAACTTTTCTCTTCTATTAAGTGGCTATACTTTTACATTGGGCAAGATGAGGAACATATACCGTATTTGACTGCTTATAAGACGCACTTTTTTTCCAAAAAATGTCCCAGAAAATCACCCTGCATCTTATAGGGCAAGGGTCAGATTTGGGTTACTATCTAGTGAGGTTTTAGTGCTGCATTGGCACTTAAATTAAACTGCAAACATCTCTGCAAATGTAAACAAGGTGACGATTGCTCCTACACCAACAACGGCAACTCTTTTCTAAAGTAACCATGTATAACAGTGGTACTTACCGGTATTTCATGTAAAATAACACCATTCAGAAAGCAAATTAAATGACGATGCTTAACCGTGTATGTTCCTAATCAAAGTAGCGGACAGTTGTACACCAAACTTGATGACATGTGCAAGACCCACTGTGTTTCTTTAGTGTGAAGCCAGGAATCATTCATAGAGGTAAGACAGACCTTCTTCATAAAACTGTTTAACTTTGTTTAATTAATAGACAAAAACAATATATGGATAATATTGATGAAATATTGAGAAGATAGGCTATTATTCAGTATTTCCAAGTGCCTGTTTCTCCATTTTGACATTTGTAGTTTAAACCCGTTTATTTATTTATTTTTTTCAAATGCCTGTCCAAATTGAAGTGCGTCTCATAATCCATCAAATACGGTATCTTCAAATTTGTATTTTCCCTCCATAACTTTCTATGTATACTGTATGAGATAACCAATTCTTTGATATTGTTTGTATTAAACTACTTGATAGAGGAGATTACCATTATATTATTGCATTCCATAGGAATGTGATCAATATTTAGGTAATCCCAAAATGAGGTATGGTAATATTGGAGAAAACTCCTTGAATTTATTCATTTACAGGAATCTGTAGATGGATTGGAAGGGCTGATGACCCTCCTTCAGCACTGCAACTTTTATAGCCTTGTGCTGACCTCTCTGTCCCATCTAAGTGTGGGGCTGGGCCTAGCTGGAACATCCTCGCCAATTAGGCAAGAATGGGACCTCTCTCTTAGTTGCCTCAGCTCCTTTGGCCCAGGAGAGAGGGAGGAGGAAGAGGAGGAGGGACAGAGTTGTACCTCCATCCAGCTGTATGAAGCCACCTTGAAGCTGCTAATCAACTTGGTGCTGCTGGGCCCTAGCCAGGTGGTGCCACAACTACTCTCCCATGGGCTGGTGAATGTAATAGTGACACAGCTTCGTAGCTTGGTGGGCCACATTGAGTCCTCCCAGCCACACTTACGAGCCACAGAGGCCAGCCTGGTGCTGCTAAGGGCAGTGCATAGACATCGGCCAGGCCAGTCAGCCACCATTGCTCGCAACACTGGCCTAGAGCACCTTGCATTGGGGGTGCTGGCTGCTGGTCTACTGCCTTTGGTTAGCCTGGAAGTGTTAACAGCCTTACTGGCAGAGGGGGGCTGGGGGGCAGTGCATGTGGTTGAGTGGGTGACCGTCTGCCCTAGCCCCATTCTCTGCCCTGTTGTGGCTGCTTTACATGCCTCAGCCCCAGGCCATCTACAGGCTGCTGCTGCTAGCTTCCTGATTGGCCTGACTCAGGTTGTCCTTCATGGCAGGGAGGCTATACAACAGAATATGCATTTGGCCCTTACTGGGTCTTTAGACACTCCTGCCCCTATGCCTGGCAACAAAGCACTATGTCCAGGCTGGGAGCTGTGTCGACACCTTATCCAGCTGGTGTGTGATGCCCCTCAAACCCCAGACAGTGCCATCCTGGGCCACCTGCTTTTGGAGAGCCTCAAGCTGTTGCTGTTGATAAGCCACAGTGCCAGGGAGGCGGCTTTCCATTTACGGCCATGCTTCCTGCCCTTATTGGCTCAGCCACTCCGGGCTCTTCAGGAAAAGGTGACCTCAGTAAACCTGCATATCAGTGGCAACTTGCTACGTTGCAAGGATGTCAAGGAGGAGGTCTTGGCCAGCATCCAGAGTCTGGAGGTTGCTACAAACTGGGTTATTGGAGGAAGTTGTGTTGAGGATGTGTGTGAGACATTGCTGGCCAAGCTACACCCATTGTGGATTCCTGCACAACACACACCCTCCATTATGAAAGCATTGCTAGACTTCCTCCTGTGTTCCACAGCAATGCACCAGTGCTGTGTGCTGCTCACACGCACCAGTGCCATGCCTGGGGTGCCTCTGAGTGCTACGCGCACCCGCTGGCCCCTCCTAGCCTGTGTTGCCACCTTGGTCTGCCAGCACCTGGCCAGGATTGCAGGAGAAACTGGGAGCTTGTCTCACTGCTTTAAGACTTTATCCAGAGAGAGCCTTGACAGGGCACTCTCAGTGGTCACCAACTGTGCACGGGTGCCAGAGTGTGCTTTGATTTTGAACAAACTGGATGTGGTGGGCAGCATTATGAGGTGGCTAGAGTGCCGTGCAGCCTTGCAGGAGGGTGTGGCTATCACCTCCACGGTGGTGCAACTCTTAGCCATGCTCACCACTCATCAGGAGTCCCGCACAGCTCTCCTCAAGTCAAAGCATTGGACTGCCACCCTTAAGGAACTTGCAGCTCACAAGATGGTGCAGCTGCATGCCCTCAGGGTGGCAGCCAACATGGC
The DNA here is from genome assembly GCF_024679095.1 of Eriocheir sinensis. Lineage (NCBI taxonomy): Eukaryota > Metazoa > Arthropoda > Malacostraca > Decapoda > Varunidae > Eriocheir > Eriocheir sinensis. The sequence goes on along the minus strand of NC_066523.1, from coordinate 15,867,444 downwards.
CCTGGGACGGCATTCTTCTGCCTCCCTCCTGTCCCAAGGCAGCCTTGTTGAAACCCTCCTGGAGGTTCTAGCTCAGGAGAAAGAGGAGGAGGAGGAGGAGGAGGAAATAAAGTGTTGTGAGGTTGCACTAGTCACTATTTGGGCACTGGCTGCCAACAACCAAAGGGGAAAGGCCATTTTGAGACAAAGTCCATTGAAACCTCTCCTGAGGCACCTGGCTGAGACTGCAACTGACAGGAGGGTAACTTTTGCTCAAACTATACTGCATATGCTGGAATGAGAGAGAGAGAGAGAGAGAGAGAGAGAGAGAGAGAGAGAGAGAGAGAGAGGAGAGGAGAGGAGAGGAGAGGAGAGGAGAGGAGAGAGAGAGAGAGAGAGAGAGAGAGAGTTTTTTATAGGATTCCTCAAAATTGTATTCCTAACTCTTACCATGTCATTGGTGTCAGCAGCAGTGCCGCTTCCAGTCACACCCTCACAACACAAAATTAATGGCTTCTTAGAAGTTCATAGAAGTTAATGAAATGTATCATATGTATCATACATGTACTGTACAAGTTGTAAAATAATCTGTACATTCCTTAAAATCTGTAAAGTTTATACATTTTTACAATTTATATACTGTATTACTAATAACTAAAAGATATTTGCTTACCCTAATGTATGCCCCCAACTTTACCTTTACCATGTGTCCCATATCAACACTTGGGCCATAAGGGTGGAAGTTAGGGCAACAAACCAGTTGAGCCACTGAGGAGCTAATTTTTATTCTGAAGGCCTGGGTTCCATTCCTGCCATTCAAGATGTTTCACTGTGTTATTGCAGTTTCCCTAATGTATATAAGGATCATATGTGCTACTGTGGGTTGATAAAAAGCTTTGTCAACGACCATGAGTGTGGGCAGGATCATCATTCCTTCATGTTCACAGTGTGGAGCTTTGGTGTCAGATTAAGTGTTGCAGAAGCATGCAACTCAGTTGGTTTGCTGCCCTGACTTCTCTTCTGAAGGCCTAGGTTCAATTTCTGCCACTCAGTGGAGTACATTTCAAGATTCTTCACTACATTACAACAGTTTCTGTGATCTAGTATTATTGTATATGAGCCTTATATGCATGTATTTTGGAAAGGATAAGTGTCACTGCTTAGGTTACATTATGAGTCATTTATACCAGTTTCAGGTTCTGTCTGGTTTGGGGGAGAGCCTTTACAATGCCTCTATTGATTTATTTTGTTCATTCATCCCGGCTTCTCTTCTTTATTTCACCTATGTATTTATTTATTTATTTCACATATTTATTTATGTTTTATCTTTTGTGCATAATGGTTCTGCTGTCCTGATTTCTTCATATGTTATCTGAAAATGATTTATTATATTACATCTGTGGCTGTAATGGGCGCAGCAAGACTGTTAATTTGAATTCCAATGGTCTGGAAATCCTAATGGCATGATTTTGTAAAGACAGGATATTATAAAGTGACAAATATTGACAAATGTCTGAATTCCACTGCGGTCACAAAAGAAACACCATTTAGTCTCTCTCTCTCTCTCTCTCTCTCTCTCTCTCTCTCTCTCTCTCTCTCTCTCAATTCAATGCGAACAGGATGTAAAGAAACTGGAAAGGATTCAGAGGATTTCAACAAAAATGGTACCTGAACTCTCAAATCTGCCATGTGAAGAAAGATTGGAATGCATGAACCTCATAATTATAAGTGTGGATTTGTGGAACAGTTTGGAGGAAGAAGTGGTGGAGGCGAAGTGTCCACCAAATGAAAGAAAGATTGAATAGAAGTAGACAAAGAGACAGGACTATCTGAGCCTATAGCTCAGGCCCTGTATGCTACAAATAGGAAAAAACAAATAGACAAATAGGTAAACACACACATTTTTATATCCATCGTCCAGTCACTGTGGTTAGCATGCCTAGCTATAAATCCATGGGCCCAGGTTCTACTCCCGGCACAGTTAGGTTATTTCTCTTTTTGACATTGATACGTTTAAAGAAAAGTCAAAGTATACATGTATGTAAACTTATTAGCAGTTGCTTTATGTAGCTACTCTCCCCTTTTGTTTATTCTTCACTGTCATTGTCTTATTTCCTATATCCATGTCTGTTCATCTGCCATGGTAGGGGACGGTTTGGGTAGGAGAGAGCAGTGATGATTCGGACATCGCATTTATTGTAAGATGTATGGAAACGAATATCCCCAGCGAAATACCAAAAAAAAAAAAAAAAAAAAAATGAAGTGGCCAAATCATATATATATATATATATATATATATATATATATATATATATATATATATATAGATATATAGATATATATATGATTAAACTTCTACCTTGAGGCTCCAACCCGTTTGGCAACACTGCGTGGCCAACAACAACAACAAGGCAGCAGGCAACAGGACAAGTGATCAGTGGGAAAAACAGGTAAAAGAGGTAATAGCAGAGGAGGCAAAGATATCAATAGGTATAAAGAAGTACAAGGTAGGAAAAAGGAGACTGAAAGGCTGGTGGGATGAAGAAGTAGAAAAAGCAATAGGAGATAGAAAAAGAGAAAACAGAAGGCAAAGAAAGTTGCGGAAATTGACAGAGAAAGAAGGGGAGCAGCACAGACAGGAATGGGAGGCGGCGTATAGCAGTTATAGGAAGGTGCAGAAGGCGACACAGATCTTAATTAATAATAAGATTGCTGATTGGGAGAGACTGCAGGCAGAGAAACTAAACAATCTACCCCGAGGAGAGAGAGAAAAAGAAGGGTGGAAAAGACTGAAGAGGAACCTAGGAGGGAAAGAGGTAGATCAGAGGGTGATACTGAAAACAGAGGGCAGGGAGACTGGAACAGAGGAAGAAATAAGGTTAGTAATAGAAAAGTACTGGAGTAAGGTAATCAAGATAGATACAGGGGATAGAGGAATAGAGAACATGGTAATCTACAGTGACAGAAAGGAAATGGAGGAGGTAGGAATAGAAATAGGGGAGGTAGAGCGAGCACTGAAAATGTTGAAGAATGGGAAGGCGGCAGGAACAGATGACATTATAGGAGAATTCCTCAAGTATGGAGGAGATGCAGTCAAGAAGGTTATTTTTAATATCTGCAAGGAGGTTCTGGAGGAAGGGGAGGTACCACAGGACTGGAAAAAGAGCAGGGTAACTCTGATACACAAAGGAGGGGGAAAGGATAAAGCAGAGATAGGAAATTATAGGCCAATAGCTATCATGAACACCATGGCAAAGGTGTTTGGAATAGTAATAAACGAAAAGCTTAAGAACTGGATAGAGATGCAAAAGGTGCTTGGAGAGGAACAGAGTGGATTTAGGAAAGGCAGAGGAGGGCTGGAAAATATATTTACCTTAAAAGAGATTATTGAAAGGAACAAGTTGAAGAAGAAGGAGTTATACCTAGTATTCATAGATCTTGAAAAGGCGTACGACACAGTGAACAGAGAAAAGCTCATTAGACTGCTAGGACATGTAGGTGTAGATGACAAGATAGTAAATATAATACAGAGCCTATATGAGGGAAATGAGGTGCAGTTCACGTTAGGAGACGCCACTACTGGGTGGTTAGAAAATAATGTAGGAGTCAGACAAGGCTGTGTGATGTCCCCGACGCTTTTCAACATGTACCTCGAGGAGCTGATAGTGAGAATTAGGAAAGCCGGGAAAGGGGTAGAGATAGGAGGAGAGAAGTTAGGGTGCCTGGCTTACGCTGATGATGTAGTGTTGATGACGGAGAGGAAAGAGGAGATGGAGGAGATCCTGCACATAGCTCAGGCATATGGGAGGGAGTGGGACCTGAAATTTAGTGAAAGAAAATGTAAGGTTATGGAGTTTGGTAGTGGAGGCAGTAACCAATGGGTACTAGGAAACAACGTGCTGGAGGTAGTCGATAAATATATGTACCTAGGAATGGAGGTTAGCAAGGAAGGCATAGGAGGGGAGAAACAGAGGAAAGTGAATGAAGGGAAGGCAAGGAGGATGTCAGGGATGATAATAAATGGAGGCAATAGAGTAGTAAACAAATATGATGTAGGGCGAAGTCTGTGGAAAGGAGTAGGTGTACCATATTGCCTCTATGGATCAGAGATAACGCACTACAGAGAAGGGGACATCGCACAGCTGGAAAAGGTTCAGAACACAGTAGGCCGGTGGGGATTAGGAGCCCCTAGGAGCACAGCGGTAGAGGCCAGAGGATATATGGGATGGAGTACATTCAAGGAAAGAATTGTAAAGGGCAAGTTAGGCTTCCTTAAGAAAATTGAAAAGAGTAGTGAGGAGAGATGGGCAAAGAAAATACTGCAAGAAAGTGGAAACAAGTCCACCTGGGGGAAAGAGTTAGAGAGGTGGAAAAGGAGAGAACACCTGAGGGAAGAGTGGAATGAAATGGAGATCAGGGATGTGAAGAAGGCAGTAGAAAGGAACGGACAAGTCAAATGGCAGGAAGGAATGAGTGGCAAGTCAACGCTAAAATGGTACAGCAGGAAACAGAAACCAGAGGGAGTACACTGGCATGTAGGAGACTGGGGGAGCAAACTATTGTTTAAAGCAAGAACAGGAACCCTGGAGGTAAACGGCAGGAACAGGGACGGGGGAAACCAGGACTGTAGCTGTAGGACGGGGCAGATAGAAACAGTAGAACACCTAATAGTGGAATGCAGCAACTATGAGAGGCAGAGAGGGGAGTTGGTGGCAGGAGTAGTGATGGTAATAGGCGGAGAGGAGTGGGCTAGGAGACTAGAGGAGGAAAACGGGGCGATCTGCACGGTGTTGGGGCTGTATGGAGACAAAAAGGAAACGGAAAGAAAAATGGTAAAGTTGGCAAAAGTGTTCCTCGCGCAGTGCTGGGAAAAAAGGGCACAAATGTCCGTATAAGTGAATATAAGTGGCTTTATTTCAGATTAGAAAATTACATAACGCTGAAAAGAAAGTTGTGTGAATAAGAAGGGAGGAACGAGAGGAGGAGGACCTAAGAAGCGATACAAAGCGTTACAGGTCAAAAGAAGAAGAAGAAGAAGAAGAAGCAGCAGCATGGCGGGGGTGGCGGCGGGCCGGGTGTGTCCTGGACTCTCTAGGCTTGTGCAAGGTAAAAAGTGTGCAGTTCAATGGTTGTTGGCGTGCTGGCTGGTGTATGGGCTGTGGTAGAGGCAGGAGACTGCTATGGGATGTGACATATATAGGTATTGTTTGTACTGGAACGGACTTCATCAGTCTGCCTGTAGACGTCAGCGACACTTCTAACTGCAGCACAGAGTCTTTAAAGAGAACGTTGGACCTGTTTCTGCAGAGGATCCCTGATGAGCCCCAGGCAGTCCTACACTCACTTACTAAAAAGGGGGCAAAGAGTAACTCACTCCCTGACCAGCTGAGCCACATCAGAGTGGATCACAGTGTAGGGGCGGTGGACTCCTAAGTCAACCGTGGTTAATGTCACCTAAACCAATGACAAGACAAGACCAGACAAGGCATCACAACACTTATCAAACAACAAATAAACGTGCATCTCCACACAGGCAGACAAGCACACAGATTTACATCTAGGCTCTTGCTCTTGCTGTACATGTAACCCGTCGCAGAGTCAAGCCTTCATATTGGCACAACCTGTAAAAATGAAAACAAAACAAGCAGTATCCATTACAAATCTTCCAATTCCCTATTTCTTGCACACCACATCTTTTCCTGAAAACTCTTCATGGCTTCTATAATTCTCTCATTTGCTTCAGCACTAAGTCCCAGCAGCAGCAGCATCCATTCCCTCTCTGTTCTTGCAATCCTCCCATTCACATCCCAGCCCATCTCATTCAGTGCCACCCTCATCATCTCCGTCCTTTCTCGCCAGTACCTCCCACACACCAGTAACACATGCGCGACAGTTTCATCCACACCCCTGTCACACATCTGACACTCTTTGCTGTGGGACTCAGACCACCTGTAATTTCTTGCATTCACATTCGTACACTGTGCTCGAGCTTGGAAGAGAAGATCACCACCCAGGCTTCCATCATACCAGCTGACACACTGCGGGGCTTCCTTTTCCCTGTACCATTCCAAAGTACTCTTTCGCTCCATCGCATGCTTCCACCTCTTCAGACTGTCACCTTTCACTGCACTGTCTATCTCTCTCTTCCACTTTCTCACATCCCATTCTGCCACTGTACTGACTGTAGTGAGCCATCACCACAATGGCCATATTGAAAACAGGGAATGGTGAAGCATAATGCAAGTATTTATCGAAGATAGTCAAACACTCAAACTCATAAAAACAAAACAAAACTAACCACCTAATGGGGAGCCTTTACCTCCCCTCACCCTCCATTATATTACTTAACCAAACCTAACCACCTAACATGGAGCTTTGTCCGTTCACTCTCCCACATTTAGCCATTTCTGCAGGAAATAAGTATATAGAACGACAAATCATACAAATAAGGTTCATCCTGATCCACAGCCCAAGCCTCTCTCTTCATGCTTGACCACTGCAGTCTCCGGTCCTTGGTGATGCCTTATCCATTTGTTCACAAAATTGGTTTTTATATAAGTACCTATGTAATATAGTATTGGTCTGCATGTGAACCCAGTCATGATTAAAACTCAATTTGTGTATTGACAGGTGTTTGCACAGAGGCATGGGGGTGCCAGCAAGTGAGGGGAGTATTCTTCCGGCCTAAACCCATCTCTAAGGAGCCCATTCGGGTGTTGCCCTACATACCAACACAGGACCCAGACATCATCAGGAAGATGCCCCAGGACTTCAGGTGGGTGTGGAGGGAGGGGCTAGAGATTGTGTTAGTAGTAGTAAAAGTGGTAATGGTGATAACAGTAGTAGTACAGTAAAATTCCTAGTAACTGGCAGTCACAAGGATTTAGAGGTGTCAGATAAGCAGAAATTCTGGATACAGTAAAATCCTTACTATCTGGCCCAGAAGTATCTAAAAACCCCAAGTATCTGGCAAAAATGTGTTCATTAAAAAAAAAAAAAAAAAAAAAAAAAAGATAGAATTACAAAGATCTAACTGTAAGATTTGAAATACCTGTTCTATGCAGCTGTTTAGTTTTCTGGCACCACTCCAGCAGCGGCACACCCTTACCTTGTAGTGCGGCTGCTAGCATGGGGCGAGCCTCCCATAACTCCCTCTGCGAGGGGGGTACCTCTTTGGCCAACTGGTGTACAGGGTGGCGAGTGGGATGGAGAATCTGGACGGAGAGGACCTGTGTGTGTGGAGCGAAAGAGAAATGAGAGGACATGGAAAGAAGTTGAGGGCGACCACGTGTAGGCGAGATGTGAAAAAGTTTAGCTTCCCAAACAGAAGCATTGAGCTGTGGAATGGACTGGAGGAGGAGGTGGTTTGTGCATGAAACATTCATGATTTTAATGAAAAGTTGGATAAGAGAGGATATGGAGACGGGACAGCGCGAGCGTAGCTCTTTTCTCGTATGTCAAAACTAGGTAAATACACACACACACACACACACACACACACAAAAAAAAAAAAATCACAATAAATGCATAAATTCACACATAAAAGTATATATGTATACCCTCATCATCCCAGGGAAGAAGTTGCATTTATGTAACTTGAATTAGGGTGGGGAGAAGGTAGTGTGTTGGCTATTTTCTGATTGTTTTCTGCCCTCAACCATTTATCAGGGCACCGTTGCCACTTACGTGATGTGGTGTGACCCTGATCTCCATTTTCTGAAGCCATGGAGCTGGTATTGATTGATAAAGCCATTATTAATGCATAAATAACATAGCATTGCAATGGTGTTTATACAACCGGGAGGCAGGCGTGAGTCACGTGGCTGGCGTGTGTGAGTCACATGGCTGGCGTGCGTGATTGGCCAAGATGTGGCCTGAGAATAAATGGGTCGTGCTGATTGGCCAACCAACACGTGGTTTATGCTGCTTGAGCCCTTTCTGCTTGCTCAGTGCAAAGTGCTAGGCGAGGAAAACCTGATTAACTACGGAATGTACGACCCTATTTACCGAGGTTGTATGGTTGGAAATCCCATCCCCTCTATATTCTTGCGATAGGGGAGAGGCTACGCAGTGTTTCCCATAAAAAAAAACAAGAAATGGCCGGTGTGTGGGTTGAGCCCTTCCTGCATGCAGGTCTTCAAATGTGGTACTCTGAGGTTGTTTAGACATGTGATATATGACTTTGTGATGGGGCTGTTTTGATTTAAATCATGTGATTTAAATGGATTTAAATCAGAGTAAAAAAAATATTGATTTGAATCAAAATAAAATATACTGTATTTGAAATTATATATATATATATATATATATATATATATATATATATATATATATATATATATATATATATATATATATATATATATATATATATATATATATATATAAAATGTGATCCATTTGTACAGGACAGGTCCTGTAGTAAATCAGACACCAGTGAATGGTTGCCGTCTCTTACAAAACAAATATTCAAAAGCATAAAAGGAAAGCAATGTCTTTTTATTAATAACAACAATAAATGTAATTATGAAGTTTAATGAGCATAATTCTGTTTTGAATACACAGCAACATGATTTAATCTAATTTCTTATTAATATGATCCAAATGTGACTACATACTGATTGAAGTCCCTCTTCTGTTTCTCTTTATTTATGTGCTGGTTATTTTAACTTGTTAGATCTGATTAAACTACCAGTATTTTTCAACTTATGATTTTCAAGTGAAAACTCATCTTGAGTTATGTAACAACACTAAACTATGATTTCATTTGACATTGGTAAAGTTTCTTACAAGTAAATGTCCTCATAAAAGTGAAACAAATAATCAACTTAAACCAAACAATGCTTAAAGTAAAAAAAATAATTTAAGTAAAAAACATTGATTTAAATAAATAAAAAAATCCAATTTAAATCAAATAAACCTTTTTTTTCATTAAAAAATCATGATTTTTTCCAACCCTGCTTTCTGAAGAGAGTGTAAGAATAGTATTGAGAGAGAGAGAGTGTCAGTGGGAGACCACCAGTGGAATGGATCAATAGAATAGATCGGTATTGGAGAGACAATTGGCAGGAGAGGGATTGAGGATGCTGAGTGGGAGTGCCAGAACAGGGAATGTTGGAGACACTTTTGCTGTGTCCTCCCCCTTGGGAGAAATTCCTTTAAGGGGACAGAGTCATGTATATATATATATATATATATATATATATATATATATATATATATATATATATATATATATATATATATATATATATATATATATATATATATATATATATATATATATATATATATATATATATATATATATATATATATATATATATATATATATATATATATATATATATATATATATATATATATATATATATATATATATATATATATATATATATATATATATATATATATATATATATATATATATATATATATATATATATATATATATATATATATATATATATATATATATATATATATATATATATATATATATATATATATATATATATATATATATATATATATATATATATATATATATATATATATATATATATATATATATATATATATATATATATATATATATATATATATATATTCAACAGTAATTCACATAGCTAGAAATATGCTTTTCTTTGGTAACCCTTTTTTTGTTTTGAGTAAATCAACTTTCAGAATATTGCTATTGTTTATTTGTAATGATGCTGTACATGGCTCACAATGCTGCTCTGTCTTACAGATTTGTGTACCCAGAGTTCCTGCCAGACCCTTCACCAATGTATAGGAATCGCATGCGGGAGAGGCTGGAGCGGCAAGACATGTTGAGTCGGAGGGCTGTTATGCCCATCCCGGAGTTTTATGTTGGTGAGACTTTCTTATTGGACTGTGCACTTAACTAATTGTAGCATATAGGGTCAGAGCTTATGTTTGTTTGTCATGTCTACATTTATTTTTATGAGATGTATGACCTATATCCACTTTACATTTTATAATTATGTACACGTTTTGTTTGTACTATATCCTGTTCAAGGTTATGTAATGTGTTAGAGCACTGTTGGTTGCACACAAGAAACAAAGTTGTGCGTTTGTTGAAAAGATGGGGTCAAATGGATAGCTAGGGCTGGTGGAAGTAGAAATGCATTTTCAAGATTTTTTATTTATAACCCAGTCTAATCTTGCGTATGTGCTTTAGGTGGCCAGAGTTTGTTACATCATGGAAGCAGTATATTAAAAATAACCTCAGCATTCACTCTTAAATCATGGTGGCAATGCTACTGATAACTTTGAAGCAATTTGTAAAATTTTGCAATCATTAAATCCACATTCTCTGTCAGGGTCCATCATGGCTGTGACTGTGGCAGACCCCAATGCATCTGGCAAAACCAACAGATTTGTGGGTATCTGCATCCAGCGTGGTGGTGCGGGACTTCGGGCATGGTTCATTCTTCGCAATGTGATTGATCACCAAGGTAGGAAAAATGATCAAAAAACATACTTTAGTGATGTACCCTCCTATGAGGGCTGATTGATTATCAGAGAAACCCGAGAGTTACACTTGTCTCTGTGATCATGGGTAAGAGAGACTTGTGAAAAATAATTGGGTTCACAGAACAATAACTATGAATTGGTTGGATATTGTAAGGGATGACATGCTTTGATTTCAGATAAACACTTCTTAGGCCCAACTACAATAGAACCTCGTTTATCCGGCATGCAAAACAGCGGCACGGATCTGATCTGATCTTGATCTTGCTGTCACAGGTGGCTTGAGATTTCTCTCAAGACAGGCCTTTGTATTGGCAGCTCCTGTGAAAGAAAACAAAATATACAGAAAGACTGTGTTCTACTTGGGACAAGATATCATTGCCTACATCTTGCACGTCACATACTCCTGAAGAACTTTCAAAAGAAGGGTGGTTGAGGGGGGCGAACTCCCCCCGTTAGGATGGTCAAGGTGGGCAAAGCCCCCTCGTTAGGTAGGTTGTTAGGTTTGGTTAGTTTAAATTTATTTGGCATGCGGTGTGGGCTGGCAGAAATACGCAGCATGGGATGGGACATGGTGGTCCACTACACTTGATGGTGTTGCGAGAAATACCTCCTCGCAGAAATAAGTTGCTCTGTTGTCCACCGCGCATGAGCACTGGGGGAATACACAGCTGAAAAATCATTAATTTGCCTGGTTTTATTTAAGCTTGTCCACTTGTGATCTTTGTGAGCAGTGAGTTAAGGAGGCTGCCAGAGGGGGGTCCTTCCTGGGTACACAGTGCATCCTATGGCTTTGAAATCTTAGTATGTTGTTTGTTGGTGTAAATCTATGACATTCTAGAAATTTTGTGAAATTTGGGTGAATGTGTAGGGGAAACTCAAACAAAGCATAAAATCTTCTTTTTGTTTCACAGACTTTATTTTTTAGTTAATTGCTTTGAAAAAAATACCATTGAAGCTTTGCATATATATCTACATTTCTCATTTTTAAAATTTTTGATTTTTTGTTTTGGCTTTGAAAAAAAAAATTTCACTAATAATTTTCTCCACTTTTTCTCCCGTTTTCTTTTTACATTTTTTAAAATGTACAAAATGAGAAAAATTGCCATTTAGTTGTAGTTTATATTAATACCTAACAAATGACTGTCAGACTTTTTGTCCATTTTGTGAAAACAAATTTTGAGATTTGGGCTCCTAAAGATTTTTTTTTCCATATCATATGTTTTGCCATTTGTATTCATTTGATCGGCATGAAATCTTCACATATGATTGTTTATACCTTGTTCACTTACTGGAGAAGGATAAGGCATCTAGTCCCCCTTTATAATAAAAAGTATTATCACTCAAATGTGGTGGTGGTGGTGAGGTTGGTGTGAAGACAGTCATGACTCTTGCTTCCAGCATTGCTTTCTTGCATGTTTCCTGGGTCTCCATTTTATTCTAGAAGCCTTCTTCATGTTCGTGAATCTGCTCATGGTTGCTTTGCGCTTGTACGTCATTGTAAAGACGTTTTTGGGTTGTAGCGCAACGAAAAATTTCAACGTCCTCCTCGGTCAGCGTATGGGTGAAAACTGAGCAGCAGAGTGCGCATTTCACATTTGGCAGCTGTCACGAGTGGATAAAGGGATGATGGATGACAAAATTTAGAGAGAAAAAGACTATTTCTAATGTGAATTTTACGTGCGTACAAGCCCTGAGAAATACCTTGTGTGTTGGCGCGCTTTGACGTAACAGCGCGGGGCATTTAAATCTCTTAACCCTTAGCTTACAGCGATCGTATATATAAATGCACTACCACGCCCAATTCGCACGGGATCATATATATAATCATCACACTCACGCTCTTTACGTTTCAGATATACCGTCAGTTCTTGACTCAGAAGAATGGTGGAGGCATCTGGCATCCGTACACACTCACATTCGTCTCCAGCGCGCAGCCTACCGAAGGCCACAGATCATTTTCCACTTTTGTTCGGAATACATGTCATGTCTCATGACGTGTCAAACAGTTCCTCTGCTCCGGGCAGAAGTAGAGTGCGGGTGAATTAAAGTGACAGTGACTTTGATGACTGCTATGGTATGACATTGACAGAGGAGGGAGGGGCAAGAGGTAGAGAGAGAGAGAGAGAGAGAGAGAGAGAGTGGGTGCTTCCAAGAATGCGCCACGGCCATTTAGAAAATGCACAATATTTTCGGCTGTCATAACTTTTTTATTATTATTAGGAGAGAGGTTTTATTACACCACCATATATACTAGATGAATATACAATTATTGGAAAGAGGAAAGACACCATTTCCACCTCTTTTAAATGCCTAAATTTTCCCCGTGCACAGCATCCAGAGATATATATCGCCACCCATACTCTAAGGGTTAAAGGGAACCCGTTTTTAATATTCTAAAAAAATATGCTTCATTACCTGGTAGTACATAACATCCCCAATATGCTGAGCGAGAAAAACTAATTTAGTCAGTTTAAAAAATATTTGTCAAAAAATACCCCTTTAAATGTAGAAACAGAAAGCAAGTTGAACCTCTCTGTAGCTGATTCCTACAACACGGTGGTAACGTGGCAGCAAGTGGCGGTGGTGTCAATCATTTAGTGATTTCTGGTAAAAAATGCTATCTCCATAATAAACAACATCCTATTTTGTCCAGAAATAAGCAGTCAGTGTCTTGAAATTAGTAGGTTACCCTCTTGTTAACCCCTTCACTATGACTGGGTGAAAACAGCACCCTGCCCCGCCAAGACCAGATCCGGGCTGGCTCACAAATTCTCGAACCCTCTTGTGGTCCTGCTGCACAAGACTTCCTACTATTCCTCATCCCTATTCTATCCAAATCCCTTATGCAAGAGGGAACCAGCATCTTCACTATTTCATACCTTTTGCTGGTAAACTCTGGAAGTCTTCCTTAGTCTGTATTTCCTCCTGTCTACAAATTTAACTTTTTCAAGAGGGGGAGTATCAAGACACCTCTCCAAATGACTTACTTTTCTGTTTCAAACATTTAAGCTTTATGGGACCAGTGCCATTACAGTTTTTTTTTTTTTGTTTTTTTTGTGCCATTGAACTGCCTTTTTCTCTCTTAAAAATAAAGAAAAATAAACTCATAATTGAAACTATTATAATACTACCTTTATTGATTTCATCTGATCTGGTACAGGTTTAGAGATCAAGTATGAGATGTATGCACCGCTGATACAGAGCATCGAGGTGTTGAGGCTGGAAAAGCGGCTGGATGAAGAGTTGTTATATCTGAGGGATGCACTCCCCATCTACTCCACCTTCCCTCTGGAGATGGAGCCAGAGGTTTTACAGGAAGGAGCACCAGTACCTGTTAACCCCATCAAGGTGCTGTAAAGAGGCTGCATTAGAAATGATAGCATTCAAATGTGGAAGCACTGAGAAGCTGGAAAAGTTGGGGGATTGGTTGTGTATTTAAGAGAAAATTAGATACCAGCATTACTACAAAATTGTAAATAAGGAATGTCCAGAGTGAGGATTTTGCATTGTTTATTAAACAAGCTGCTGCTATATGAAGGAGTGCAGATCTTTGTGTTTTTACTGGATGCTTGTAATACAGGGTAGGAAAGGGGCTGTATACTTGGAAATAGTAATATGAATAGTTGTTAGGTGTGATGGTGTAGTATGAAACTTCTGGCATAAAAAAGTTCCTAGGTGAATATTTGAGAAACAAAGACAGAAGGAAACGAATGGAGTATGCAAAGTTGGAGTATATGGATAGGACCAAATGGAGACTGCTGGTGCTCCCCCACCCCCATGAAGGTATAAAAAGTCCCTGGGTGATGTAGTGGTCGGGTAGCTGCAGAGGATGATGCACATCGTTTCTGTTTAGTTCCTCATTCATTATTCTTTGTATATTTATATCAGGCAAGCTGATCATCATAAAATCATTTCTATAGAGATTACATTGATATACAAATGTGGTAACTAACTGATGGAAACATTTGGCCTGATTTAGGTATGCAAAGAATGATGATTACATAACTAAGAATCCCTATGCTGGCACAGATCAACTACTGCATCACAAACTTTTATATGCCTTTTAATTGATAGGCAATAATAGTTCTGCATAGATCTGACTTTTTTTTCCACATCCAACTCCATAAGGGAAAATATGGATGTTGAACAAAAAGAAGAGAAGAATCTGATTAATTCCAATTATTTGTCATTTGTTGTGAATAATCACAAAGAAAGTAAAGCCTGTTTTATAAGCATATCATACCACTGATAGCTGTGTTCTGCATTGATGACTCTCACCATCTCTCAGTGATTATGTGAGTTGTATTACTTTTCTTTTTGTAAAAATGCCCTTCATTAATGCTGTAATCATAGCTTTTTCTCCATAACAGGTTCAATTGAAGCCGAGACCATGGCATGAGCGATGGGAAAGGAAAAACCTTCAGGGTGTTCAAGACTTAGGGCTCCCAGAAAGATTTTATCAGAAGGCAAAGCTTTTAGAGAAACCATGGGAGAAGTTTGACCTAATGAAGGAGTACAGGTAAGATTCTTAACCAATAGTTGAGAAACCTCACTAACTTATGTTTAAAATAGCACAAGTCGGCAAGACACCTGCCTCAGAAAGGTAAAGTCTGCATTTTACACTTGCTGAATTTAAAGAAAACGTTATTGTTTATGGTTATCATTCTTAACCTAAATTTTTCACCCCATAAGTAGTGCAATATTTCTAAGGAGCACACAATAGTTATGCTATGTGATGTGTGTAATGTGGGGTCTTTAAAGGGATATGGATTATTCTGGTTTGTATGCCAAATAAAATGGCAGATGAAAGACAGGGAGATGGAGTTTTACATTTATTTTTAACATCATACTTTACAGGAACAGCAATTTTATGCAGTTTAGTCACAGTTCAAAAGTTAAAGCCACGATTATCGTACTGACCACAGCAAAATGCTGTATGCATGGGAAAAAAATAAGTAGATTTTTAAAATTTCATTATTTTTTTTTTTATTATTTTTTTGGTGCTGCCTGTAGGGTTAGGAGATTCTCTTGAGGGCCTCTTGGACGACCCCAGTTTTTAGTGGGCACTTGTAATTTTGTTATATATTGGCTGCCATGATATATGACTTGCTTGTCCCCCATGCTGCCCATCGGTGCTCCACTTGAACAAAGTCACCAAAGTTAGGGTTGATTGAAGATCTGGGCAGCATGTGGGTAATCATCCGACACTCGGCAATGGTTGAAAATTGTCAGCAAGCTTCGGTGGGACTCAAACCTAGGTCCTCGGGTTCATCATGCTTGCACTCAAACCACTTGGCCACTAACTCTCTGGCACTGGTAGGCTCTCTTGAGAAGCCTCTTGGATGGCCCCAGGTTGTTAGTGGTGCACTAACTAACTAATGGGGAGCATATGCCCAGGGGCACATTGCTTCACTCACCTACCACCTCCACTCCTGACGGTCCAGGACGGGTTAACCTCTGGTGGGCTCCTTGTGTGGGTGCCTGGAACATCCTGAGCCTCTAAGAATATCATCAACTACCCCATCTGTCAGCAGAACTCAGGAGGTTGAGATTGGACACTGTGGGGCACTCTGAGACGAGGAGACCAGGCAAAGGAGAGAGCAGTAGTAGGAGTCATACCTACTATTGGTCTGGGCAGAGCAATAAATACTTGTCTCAAAGGAGAGGTTTCATGTGAGAGGAAAAATTACTAATTTAGCCTAGTGTTTTAAGGTATGCTGGCTTTATAAAATTTATAGTGTTTATAGTTAATTATAGTTAATAAGGTATGAATGTAAAGTGGAAGAGTTGGACTATGTTATCCATGGCTCTGGAAATTACTGTAATTAATAACTTATGAAATACAGCCATTTACTTTTTTTCTGCGACTTTATAGTGGCGTCTTTATACCAGTTCACGGTTGAATTTACTGATAACACATCTTTTTCTTAAAGCTTATTAACTTCCTCTTACACTTAGGAACAGGTAGCCTCATATCATCCTTTGCCATAATAGCAAGTGTTTAGCAAAGAATAACGTGAATCCACCTGTTCCTTAATGTGAGGGGTATTGGTATGCCTCCAGAAAAAAATAACTTGGCTTGTACAAGAAGGGTAACAGTAGAGTCTCTATAATACACAATGCAACTAAGTAGGAGAGTGTTGTGCACTGTGTGATGCTGGGAAAAAAGGCTGGCTGCATTTGTATTACATTATTTGTAGAACATTTCAGTATCTTTAATTTTGCTGTTAGCAGCACAGTATGATTGCAACAGTACTCTTTAGTTCTGCTGTCAGAGCACAGTGTGATTGCAAGAGTCATATGTCTTGTAACAAAAATAATGCTAGGTGAAAGTAGTGTTGCATTATTCATGTAAAAGGTGGCAACTTGGGTTATAAAAGAGAGGTGCTATTTTGAATTTGAATATCTTGAATTTTTGTATAATATTTTTTCTCTGTGCTTCATCAACAGAGCTACAATTCCTGAGGAGGAGCAAGCAGACATATTCCGTGAGATCTCCCCACAATACCCAATGATGGAGACCACACGGCGTCGGACCAAGAGAAAGCGTGTTGTGCCATCTCAGTCCTAATGCTAGCAGGGAACCCCTTGTTTGAATCCAATGACTCTTGGTCGTGGCACTCAGATGTGTAATATGCTGGGACAAAGAACACTATCATTAGTGAAGCAGCAAGTGAAGTGCTTGTGCTGAAAAGAAAAAAGTATTTTAGAAATTGCATTGATAAATAAAAGTACCGTAGTTTCAATTATTATTAGCTCTTAAAGGGACAAAATTAAGAAATCTCTTGATTTTGTGAGCACTGAAAGCATCATTACACAAAATCACTACACCCATTAGAGTAAGCAGTTGTATAGTTGGAGAATTTTCTATGTTATTTATCACTGAACTGTACTGACTTGTTAATTTTGTAAATAGAAAAGAATATAAATTGAATTTTTTAATGTGTCCTGAAATTTTCATACAGAATGTTTAATAATTCTACTTTTGGAAAATGGATCACAGTCATAATTATGGGATGCACATAAGTACATTTGTAATGAAGACATAGGTGGTTGAGTGTACAAGCAGGTGCTCTAACTAACTAACTAATTGGGAGTATACGCCAGGGGGCGTGTCGCTTCACTCACTCACTCCACTCTCAACAGTCCCCTGTGCAAGCTCCCACGCAGCTGCCCTATCCATCCCAAGTCCCTTCTAGTAGGATGCAAGTCTGTAGGGGGATACGTTTCTATAGAAGCACTGTTCCTAAATGAGGGCTGGGAAGGGGTCAAGGCGGGGCAACACAATGTCCATCATGCCATGTCTTCCAAGCCTGCAATGTGTAACTTCTGTGATATATGTAAAAGGCATCACTAATAAGATAAAACACATACCAATACAATTTTAACTTAAATATTATGATATATCAAAGAAAATTAAACACATACATAAGGTATTAATACAGCATAAAGAAACGTGGCATACATATTTTTCATTGGTGCGAAGAAAATGTTATTACTTTCATTGACTTTCACTGCAGTTCTAAGGTGGGTAAGGAATGTAACAGCTATATTTATAAGATAGTTTGAAGAAATATAAGTAAAAATATGATATTTTCTTGACCAAAATAAATGTTAAATCCCTCAAGAGCGGCAACACTCCAACTGACCCAAGCTGACACGAGCCGATTGCTTCCACGAACTCACTTTGCATCTTGACACAGCCATTATAACCATGATGCAACAAAATATAAATTATGAGAGAGAGAGAGAGAGAAGGGGGGGATGTTAGCAGTGTTGAGTGCAATGTTAGGGTGATTTACATATATATTCAGACCACACAGACCCTATGGTCCAGACTAGGTTGTCTCCTTAAACCTAAGTGAAATTCTGTTAATCAAATGATGCCAAAATCTTTGCATTTCTACTTTGGTAAATATTAAGTTGAAGGAAGTGTTGGTTGAGCTTGTTTTTAAAGGAGTCAATTGTGTTCCACCAGACCACTGAAGGTGGGAGCTTATTCCATTCTCGCACTACAACAAAGAAAAATTTGGTGCAGTCTGAATATACTTGTTTACATTTAAGTTTTGTGCCATTATTTCTCGTTCGCAAAGTGTCATCGATCGTAAACAATTTTGATTTGTCCACATTCGTAAAGCCATTAAATATTTTAAAATATATTCTATCAATTTTTCTCGGAGGCGACATTTCTCAAGAGAAAACATGCTAAGAGTTGAGAGCCTTTCATCGTAAGGTTTGTTACGCAAGGAAGATAAATTTTTTTTGCCCAACGCTGAACACCTAATTTAGCAATGTCCTTTGCATGTTGGGGAGACCAAAACTGTACTGCGTATTCCAAGTGCAGTCTGAATAAACTATTGTGTAGCAGGAGTATTAAATCTTTGTTTTTTAATAAAAAGTTTCTAAATGAAGCCCAGCATTCTGTTCGCTTTATTTGCTGCATCAGTGCATTGCTGTGAGAATTTGAAGTTTGTCGCGATTTTGACACCCAGGTCCTTGACGCACTGAACCCTTTTGAATTTAACGCCATGCGTATCGTAATCTAACCTCTTATTTTTTGTTCCATCTTGAAGAACCTGGCACTTATCTATATTAGAGGGCATCTCCCATCTATCAGACCAAGCTGAAATTTTATGCATTTGTGAGAGAGAGAGAGAGAGAGAGAGAGAGAGAGAGAGAGAGAGAGAGAGAGAGAGAGAGAGAATGATGTGTGAACTTTCTGTACATACTGCAGTTTTATTGTATGAAATGTTTATTGCACTAATTTTGCTGCTGAAAAAATCTTGCAGTAAAATTAATTAAAAATACTTTTTGTTTTGTATTTCGTTGGAGATATACCTTGGACGCTCTCCTCAGCAGCTTTGAATTTCACGCTTAAAGGTATCCCACAACATTCCAGTATCCTTCAAAGTACCAAACACTCCAAACCAATTGAGGCTGCCACAGCATACTCCTGGTTCCTCACCAGTTTCTCAAGATGGAATCCCGGAGGGTTGCATCTTGAGATATTCTTGGACCAGATGTGTATTCTATAAGTATTGCACCGAGTTTGGTTGGTCGCAAAGAATTCAGCACTCCGGAAAACCCCTACACATAACCCATAGACAGCTCTCGCGATGCCATTGGATGTATTGCTAAACGGACCCTTAATACAGAACACCTTGGAGATATTTAATTTGTTTTTGGTTGCACCATTACTACTACCACTATAGTGTTCCCATTTGAAACTGCCGGTGGGGTGTAGGCCTATGCGGGTCAGCCCCGCCCCGCCACTCTGCCACACACTCCCTTTAAATGAATTTAATTAAATAATTGGGTAATCCACTAAGGTCATATAGTGTTAAGATTGTTTCGTTTTTAGGATAATAACAAAGATTTTGTATAAATACCACGACACTTGACAAGGTTGGAATACAACATTGTCAGGTGTCGTGCGTGGTATTTATACAAAATCTTTGTTATCATCCTAAAAACGAAACAATCTCAACACTATATGACCTTACTATATTATCTAATTATATGATTAAAATCACTTAAAGGTAGTAAATAAATAGCTGACATATGAGAGCAAGCGAGAGGTCTTGAGTGTGTGGCAGAGCGGCGGGGCTGAACCGCATCGGCCTACACCCCACTGGCCAGTTTCAAATGGGAATACTATACCACTACTACTACAGATACACGCGAGTCCGTACAAGTCTTCCTCAACAGGTAAGGGACGAGGCTATCAAGCATCCTACGCTTGCCAATCTGCTCAGTAGTAGGTGTGCTGGCAACCCATACTGGTAGACCTCCCCTCAGCCCCTCTTGTTACTATTTTTTCTTTCCCTGTAACGTGTATCCTGTTCAACTAAGCGATGATAAAAAAAACATTATTCTCCTGGCACACACACAAAAAATAAAATGTGTGTGTGTGTGTTACATGGTGGCCTCTTTGCTTGCACCCATGTTTGTTCCTCGTTTGCATGTTAGACCTCTTCACTTTTCTCTCAGTGTCTTCCTTCACATTCTATTTTCTCCGCCCCGCGTGTCAGTGGAGATGGAGTGTTTCTGCTGTGTTGTGTCCAAACTCTAATTGCATGTTTTGTTTTCCCACCCGCCAGTACCTATGCTTCCTCCTCCCCTCTATGTCTGTCGCCGTAAGACATTAAATTTGATTGTGACTCCGTTTAAACTCTCATAACAATCAATGTGGTATTTTATATATTAATCAGTCAATAAATCAATATATTAATACATCAATCAACTAGTAAGGCAGTCAATAAGCCATTGAGTGAAACAGCCAACTAGCCACCAGTCAGTCAGTCGGTCAATCAGTCATTCAGTTACCACAACCAAGATATTCAAAAGGGAAACCACCAACCTAATCAAACGACACTAATATGATTGAAAGAATGGGCTTCAAAAAAGTTATCTCACACACACACACACACACACACACACGTGCGCAGTTGATAGCCTTTGAGGTACAATGTGGTGGAGGGATCACGAGTAAAAGACAGAAGAAGCATCAGTAGTAGCAGCAGTGATTGTAAGTCGTGATTTTTGTAGTAGTGACTAGTGAGTATTGTCGTTGTCGTAGTAGTAGTAGTAGTAGTAATCATTATTATTTATAGTTTATTGTTGTAAGTAAAACAACAAAGGAGAAGGGAGGAGCATGCCATCCCAACCCCTAGGCATTGTGGTAGTGATTGTATTTGTAGTAATAGTAGTAGTAGTGGTTATTGTACTAGTGATTTTAGTAGTAGTGTATGGTAGAAAAACCGGGAACCAGAAAGAAAAAAAAAAAGAAGAAAATAAGAACAAACAAGAAAAAAACTAAGAAAACAAGGACGAGAAAGAGGAAGGCGAGGAGGCAGCAGTTCCAAGAGAAGCAGCATTCTCGAGACTATATTCAAGTCTGAGGGAATTTGTGTGACAGGAGCTGTCATGGAGGAGGAGCTGGCGGTGTCCCGACTG
The DNA here is from genome assembly GCF_024679095.1 of Eriocheir sinensis. NCBI lineage: Eukaryota > Metazoa > Arthropoda > Malacostraca > Decapoda > Varunidae > Eriocheir > Eriocheir sinensis. Next base: position 15,846,009 of record NC_066523.1, on the reverse strand, counting down.
GGTGTTGGGGCATAAATTATTCTTTAGTGCTTGACTCAGGCTGAGGAGGAGGCGGAGGAAGTATAGGTGGAGTGGAGTGGAAAAAAAAAAAAAAAAAAGGAATGAGTATGAGTGAAATTTGCAACGAGAAACATGGAAGAGCAAACAACACTTTTTTTTGGTTTATAATAAGCTGGAGCGAAGTTCAAAGTTATTCCCACATGTCGCAACGAAAGAGTGGTCAGTGCGATTTTTAATAGAATTGATCACTTTGCACTCGCCAGTTCTATTAGAAGAGTGTTTCTATGGCGGATTACTCTAATCGATAAAATTTACTTCTACCGACATCTGTACCTCTTCACCTCTCAAAGCGGCAGAAGAGGAAGAGGATTAAAAGATGGGGAGGATGAGCGAGGTTAGGAAAAGAGGATGAGGAAGAAGAAAATGAGAGGAAGAGAGGAACAATAAGGAAAGGAAAGGATAGGGAAAATGAAGCGGGAGAGGAGTGGAATTAGGAAAGACATGGGTAAGGAGGAAGGAGACAAATTTAAGGGATGATGAAATGAAAAGAGGAAACGGAGGCGAAGGGATGTATGGCTGGGGTTATGGGGTGAAGGACGAGGGAGAGGAGGAAGAAAAGGGCAGGAAAGGAAGAAGAGTGAGGAGTGAAATATGAGCAGTGTAAGGGAGGAATGACGAAGAAGGGAGCAAACTTGGGGTGGATGAATAAAAAGGGTTATGAATTACACATTATTAACATTCAGATGAAAACAAGTGAAGTTATTTGAATTAAAGGTGTTAATTAGGGAGAAAAAACAGTTATAGATCAACTAATTAAACTATCAAACACTTATCTACTCCTTACCAATTGCTTGCGTTATTTTGTCGCAAGAATGTTCGTTCTTGTCAGACGCTATGTCACGGCGATGCTTGCTACGCCGCCTGGGTCACGACGATGCAATCTTCAGGCCAGTCATTACCAGCCGACTGATCCGCCCCAAGAGAACTATCATCACTAGTGCCCTCAGCAACAAGAAGTCCACCCATTGCAGTAGCAGCCAGAGTGCCAACAATAGCTTCAGTGGCAGGTGCTCCACGACCCGCACTCACCGAGATTGTCCCGCGCGCAAAGGTGCTATAGCCCCTTGTCCTATGTCGGCCCATTACCTCCGACTCACACAGTAACGTTGATACTATCAGGTCCAACACCAGCTGCAGCACCGCCACCGATGAATCAACCATGAACCAACGCTCAAACAAATGATTCATCTATATTGGATCGCTTTTCAAGGAGATCTTACCAGGCGCACAAATACCAGTAAGCTTTTATTTCTAGCTTGGCTAAGCATACGTAGTTGGACCTTTCTGATTTTCTGTGAGGCAGGACATAGGTCTTCGTTAATGAAAATCCTTGTACCGCTAAGCTACGTGACGTTCCTCATTACGACCTTACAGGATCTAAACAAGGGAAAACGATTGGTGGTCGTTGCGCCGTCGACTGGTGAGCTCGTTCCAAGTGGATGTTACGCAGATGTAATTTGTTTACTTTTTGCTTATCTTTTTTTTGAATTTCCTTGAGTGAACTAAAAACTGGTTGTTACCTCGTTGATGATTGACTGTAGCTATTTTAGGATATCATTCACTGGTTTCGTCAATACTTCTAATGTGCCCTTGATCCTGGGAAGTCAGCCGCGTTTTCAGAATTATCGTGTCCATCTTGATGAATCACCAGACCCTTGGCTTATAGCGGGGGTAATAAAGGGACAGGCACTAGCGGAGGAGCCATAACACATGCCTGCTCGCTAGGTGGGGGTGGGGAGGAGAGAGAGAGAGAGAGAGAGAGAGAGAGAGAGAGAGAGAGAGAGAGAGAGGTTGCTTAAATAATTTCAAATGTAATCATAAAACTATTAATACAAAAAAAATATCGTTTAAGTATACCTGTGTGTGTGTGTGTGTGTGTGTGTGTGTGTGTGTGTGTGTGTGTGTGTGTGTGTGTGTGTGTCACTGTCTGTTCTTCTGTCCGCCTTTCTATTTATGTCTGTCTGTCTATCTATTTGTCTATCTGTCTGCCTTTCTGCTCGTCTCTTGTCAATCTGGATGTGGAACGATCTATGTAGGTATGTATCTTCTACGAGTATATACTTATCTGTACTGACCCTTTTCTTTTCTTATTTCCTTCTCGCTTTCTTTCTTTCTCTTCGTTTGTTTGTTTGTTCGTTCGTTTCTTTCATTCTGTACATCTTTGTCTGACCGCATGACCGTCTCTGTCTGTCTGCCTCTGTCTTTTCTTTTCCTCGTGGCCCTTAACCCGGTAGTTGCGGGGATCATGTTTCTTAAAGGCCCCTCTAAGCGAGAATAATGAGAAAAAACATCATTCACGCAAACCATTTCATAATATATATCAACGAATTTGTGATCAGTTTATACATCATCTATTTTGGGGGGGTTATATCATGGCACAAATTTGGACCGTCGCTGGTATATGGTAAAGCCACAAATCTGGCCCGTCGCTGGTACCAGGTTCATCATCAGGTAGCCTATCCATCAACATCTAATCCGGCCAGCCTCACATCTCCGGCGACCCGCTCTGACCACCAACAGAAAACTTAATGTTACGTGCCTCAGAAACCCCACAGGTGAAAAAGAAGAGGAGAGGGGGTGGGGGGAGGGGGGGAGACAGTTGCAGCGGAGAGGTTTCTTTATCCACCCGTGGCTCTCTCTCTCTCTCTCTCTCTCTCTCTCTCTCTCTCTCTCTCTGAACAGTCTCGACACATTTTGAGATAACTCCTGAATCAGTTAATTTGGTCTCACGTAAGCCATCCTCTCTCTCTCTCTCTCTCTCTCAGCAGAACACATGTATATATAGGGCACTGTATTTTCGTATTTTCATTTGGGTATTTTTACTACTACTACTACTACTACTACTACTACTACTACTACTGCTACAATTTCTCTCAACAATTCCTTTGACATATTTAAGGCGGCGTCACACTGGCCGTTTTCCTCCAACCGTTGGGGCTACTGACAACCTCGGTTGGCTGTACGCCCAACCGAGAGCGAGTTGACGGTTGTCCGTGCGGGTGGAACACATTGGGGAATCGAGCAACCGCGCGGCTGTATGTAAACAAACAGACAACAATAGTGAGCAAGGAGACTATAATAATTATCATAGTCTCCTTGGTAGTGGCTGAGGAGTAGAAGAGGAGTGAAAGATGTTCTACCAAGTGAATCGTAAAGTGGATTGGCAGAGCTGCTTTGTCTACAAGAGAACACCCCGTGCTGTGGGACCACACACATGAAAAATTCGCTAAAAAGAATTTAAAAAGATGCGAATAGCTCATGATTGCTGTTGCTCTTCCCTCATTCTGGTGTCTTGCTTGGATATGAGTGGGACTACCATTCCCAATAGTTAATAAAAAGGCCCAGTGTGACACCGCCCTTAGTGTTTCGGTTTCAGTGTCATTACTTCTAGTTTTGCTTACATATATTTTCTACCTTTTTATTTTTCTGGATTTCCTTTCAGGCTCCTCCTCCTCCTCCTCCTCCTCCTCCTCCTCCTCTTCCTCCTCCTCCTCCTTTGTCATCTCCTCCATTAAATAATTTTCATCGTTTTATGGAGGATGCTTGAATATTTATTAGATCCTCGGATGAAGAATACAGTTCGAGCGCCTCCTCTTCCTCCACTTTCCTTCCCTTCGTCCTCTTCTCTTCGTCGGTCTTCCCTCAACCACTCCACTTCTCCTTCCCCCCCTCCTCCATTCTTCCTCCTTTCATCTCCTCTCATCGCCTATGTTACCTACTGGGTCATCTCTCTCTCTCTCTCTCTCTCTCTCTCTCTCTCTCTCTCTCTCTCTCTCTCTCTCTCTCTCTCTCTCTCTCTCTCTCTCTCTCTCTCTCTCTCATTTATTTATCTTTTTCTTTACTTTCTTTCTTTCTTTCTTTCTTTCTTTCTTTCTTCTTTTTCTTCTTCTTGTTCTGCTTTTACTACTTCTGATTTTGCTTTTACTTTCTTCTTCTTCTTCTTCTTCTTCTTCTTCTTCTTCTTCTTCTTCTTCTTCTTCTTCTTCTTCCTCCTCGTTAGGTTTAATTGTGTTGCATCTCTTTTCTTTCCATTTACCAAGTTCTTTCTCTTCTTTTCAAATTTCTTCCTCATTCCTCTTCTTTCATCGTCAGTGGCCTCGTCCTCCTCTTCCTCCTCCTTCTACTACTCAGCGTCACACTCATCATTCTCTTCTTCCTCAACCTCTTCTTTTCCCTGTTTTCAGTTGCCGTTTACAATTCCTGCTTCTCTCGGTCTCTCTTTTCTTCCTTTCACATTTCGTCTTTTTTCTGTTCCATCTATTTCCTCCTCCTCCTCCTCCTCCTCCTCCTCCTGCTCCTCCTTTTCGTTCTCCTCCTCTTCTTTAAGCTCTTTTCAGATGCAACCTCCAATTCCTTACATCTTGTCCACTCCTTTTTCTTTTGACCGCATCTATTCCTCTTTTTACTCGTGTTCCTCCTCCTCCTCCTCCTCTCCAAGCACTCGTGGTCTGCCCGAACAAAAGACTCTGTAAAGGGAGAGAATCGAAGTGTCTTCTTCCTCTCCCACGAACCGATCACAACCACAAAGTCTCCTCCTTCTCCTCCTCTTCCTCCTCCTCTTCTAATCTATTTTTTATCCTCTTTATTTTCCATATCCATGTCTGCTCGAGGGGCCTGTTTGGGTCTACATATTTTTTCTATTTTCCCCTGAAGCCTTTTCATGAATTTTAACAACAACAACAATAACAACGACAAAAACACTGTTGAAGGACGTGGACTATACCATCACAACCTCAGAGTTTGCAGAGCCCTTATCCGCCAAAGTAAGCCAAATCTGAAGCCAAATCTAACCTCCAAAAGCTCTTCACATATATAAGAACTAAGAGGAAGGTTAAAAGCACAATTGGTCCCATTACAGATAAAAGTGGCGTGGTAACACAGGACAGTAGACACGAGGTCGAAATCCTGAACAAAAACTTCGCGTCTGTGGTCACGGTCGACAACATTGAGAGCCGATTTCACAGTCCAACACAGTGTCTTCGTAACAGCCCGAACCAAACTATAGAATCCCATACAATCCAAAATGGTGAGGTCTTCGATGGCACACTAAATACACAAGACTTTTCCTGTATAGTTTCGTCAAATTTGTGAACTTAAATACAAACACCAGACACTATACAAGGAAGTTTCGAAGGCTCTGGTATTGGTTTCGGAGCTTACTAACCCATCATGGGGAACTATGAAACTGGCCCTGAGTCTGTCCCCGAGAGCCTTACTCCACCGAGGGGAATTAAACACATGGAAATTGCTACAACTACGATGACGACGACGACGACTACTACAACTACTACCTTTTTTTTCGTCTTCTTCTTCTCCTTGTTCTTCATTTTCTACCACCACCACCATTATTATTAACCAAACACTTGTAGTTCCCCAATGTCTTTAATTACCTTTTTCTCTCTGTTTCATCTTTCTCTTTGCGGATTTTTTTTTTTTTAATTACCGCAGATCAACGATTCTCTCTCTCTCTCTCTCTCTTTCACACACACACTTTCAATTTCGCTGTCTCACGTTTGGATGAAGGTTTACGGACCAATCATAGGAAGATCACGTTCAGGGGACAAGAAGTGAGGGATGAGAGGAAGAGAATGAAGGGGAGGAAGACTCGGGTGGTGGTGATGGTGTCGGTGGTGGTGGTGATAATGGTGACGATGTTGTAATGTTAAGTAATGCTGGAATACACCTTTCGCTTCAGTGGTAATATGCGATGCTCAGTTCATTACGTTGATTTGCATTCTCTTAATTAATAAATCGTTCGAAGAGGAAGACAAGAACTTATTACTTCCACGTTGAATGAGGTCCGTCAGTTTCTCGTTAGAGGTTTCGGTATTGATTTCCTCTTTCGTAAATCTTCACGGACCAAAGAAGATTAAGTCAACTACCCTTCAATTGCAATTATACACTATTCGGTTCCAGCCTAGTTGCTTTATCTGTGCCCTCATTAACGAAACGGCACGTATGGCAAGAGAGAAGCTACGTCATTAGTCTTTCGGCATTTACCAATTAATTATGTCGTGTTGGTGATAAAAAAGTATATAGATGATTGCCATTTTTTTTCTTCTGGTGGACGAAAATCTATCAAAAAGAGCGGGTCGTAAGTAGTGCCTTAAAACGATGTGACAAAGGTGTTGGCTCTACTGTGAGCATTTCGTTAAGAGTTTATTCAGATGAGGTTGTTGAGGCCCTCGGGAAACTCATGCCATTCTGAAAAAAAACTTAATTGCCTTTCTTCGAGGGCACCCTTTCTGGCTAATCAACACTCCACGCTCTTCCGGGAGTTGGCAGACTAAATTTTTCGCGTAAGACTTCTTAATTAAAATGAACGATTACTTTTCTTGACTAAGCTCGGGTTCCACGATTTCAGGTCACGAGGGGAAGAAGGAGAATAAGGGGTAAAGGAAGGAGAGACGGGCAATACTTAGGTCGGCATTATAAGTCACTTTCGCTTCTCACATCAGCTATTTCTAAAGGTCAAAGAGGGGGTCAGTCGGGTTCTAATGAGTGTTTCTTTAGGTTCTTTTTTTTTTTTTTTTTTTTTTTTTTACAGCAAGGGCACAAAAAAAAAGTAAACATTAATAAAAAAAAAAGCCCGCTACAGAAGAAGGGTCAAACTACCACCAGGGTCATAAAACTACTCCCGGAAATGCCCACAACTCCTACGAAAGCCTTGTTAAATATGTGTTCTTGGGCGGTGAAATGTCTTATAAGGGGTGAAGTGGGGAAAGGAAGACACCTGCAAATGTGAACGGAAAATGCATTAATATATTCAGGTGAGGTTTAGGCAGACTTTTAAAAGGGCAATGTCACGGTGCTACTTTGAATATCTGATCTTTCTCGTTTTATTTTATTCTTTATCTACTTTTTCTTTTCTATTTTTCTTTTTTTTCTTAGTTTCCTTCTTCTGTTCCTTTTTCTCCTTCTTGAAATCTGAGGCTATAGGGGGGCTGGTGCTTGGGAGGGGGGGCTGGGGAGATGGGGATGGGGCTTGGGGGAGGGGGGGCTTAGGAGATGGGGCTGGGGAGATGGGGATGGGGCTTGGGAGGGGGGTAGGGGGCTTGGGAGATGGGGATGGGGCTTGGGAGGGTGGGAAGGGGCTTGGGAGGGGGGGCTGGGGCTGGGGAGATGGGGCTGAGGATGAGGTTTAGGGGACGGTGGGGAATAGGGTTATGGGGGTTGAGGGGACGTGGAATGATTAATGAGGATAACTTCTGGGAGACACCACTTCTCATTCCGCCACACACACACACACACACACACACACTCTCACACACACATGCACACACACAAATTGAAAATGCACATAAAACTCTTCCCCTACATGAATTAAATATGCAAGAATTAAATGTAAGAAATTCACACACTCCTAATAAAATAACAACCGTCCCATTCTTCTGCAATAAACATTCTTGGTCTGTCCTTATCTCTAAATCCTAACTGGAAACTTCATATCTACCCACTCGCTAAATCAGTTTCCAAGAGGTTGACCGTAAGTTCTTTTCCCCCTCCCAGATGCTGACCATATATTGGGGCCTTTTCCGCCCTCGTATGGAGTATGCATCTCATGTGTGTGTGTGTGGGGGGGTGGGGGGTGGGGGCTACTAGAGAGAATCGAGTCGAAGGTTTTTCGTCTCATCAACTCTCCTTTTACTAGCAGCTTTTTACCTCTTAAATTCCGCCGCAATGTTGCTTCCTTTCTGTTTTGTATCGATATTTTCATACTGACTGCTCTTCTGAACTTGCTAACTGAATGTCTCCCTCTCTCCCGCGGCCTCGCTGCACACGACTTTCTACTCTTGCTCATCCCTGTGCTATCCAAACTCTTTATGCAAGAGTTAACAAGCATCTTCATTCTTTTATCCCTTCCGTTGGTAAACTCTGGAACAGCCTTCCTTCGTCTTTATTTCCTCCTGCCTACGACTTGAACTCTTTCAAGAGGAAAGTATCAAGACACCACTCCACGTGAAATTGATATCTCTTTTGGTCTCTCGTTCTATTTTCTTTCGTTGGAACAGCGTCTAGAGGGCTTTTATTTCTTTTATTGCCCTTGAGCTGCCTCCCTTGCTGTAAATAAAAAGAAAAAAAATAATAACGACATCTCATTTTTTTCTCATTCTTGCACAAGGCCTGTCGAAAGGGAAAAAAAATCCATTGATGAACTGATTCGGTTCGGTATCGTTCGCCGTTTTCCACATTTTTTCATCTTTTTTCATAGACGCGACGCGAAGTGAAGTGAAGTGGAATGAAGTGGAGGAAGGACTTGCCACCCCGTTCACGTTAAATGGCATTTCCCATTTATCTGACCACTCCGCAATTTCTTTAAGCTTCTGGAGGGGCTCAGACTGCCTTGCCGCCCTGAGCCGTGACAGCAAACTCTTCTATTTCTGGTGTGGTGGCGGTGAACCTTGAAAAGAGTTACTCAAGGCTATGCACGCCTATATGATGTGTGTGTGTGTGTGTGTGTGTGTGTGTGTGTGTGCGAGAGAGAGAGAGAGAGAGAGAGAGAGAGAGAGAGAGAGAGAGAGAGAGAGAGAGAGAGAGAGAGAGAGAGAGAGAGAGAGAGAGAGAGAGAGAGAGAGAGAGAGAGAGAGAGAGAGAGAGATGAAAAAGAAAATAAGAGGGTTTCAGAAGTCAAGTGTTGAAGATATGATCATCAGCGAACAAAATAGGACATATTAAACTCACACTCTCTCTCTCTCTCTCTCTGTGTGATAATTGTGAGAGCAGGATAAAGCCTAAATTCACCTTTCTCCTCCTCCTCCTCTTCTTCCTCCTCCTCCTCCTCCTCCTCCTTTTCCTTCACCACCTTATTCTGTATCTCAAACAATGAAGTGAATTTAAACTCATTCAGAATCATTCTCCCATTCTCCTCTCATGCCGCTCTCTATCTCTCTCTCTCTCTCTCTCTCTCTCCTTCCTTTCCCTTAAGAACATAAGAACATAAGAACGCAGGAGTCTGCAAGAGGCCGGTAGGCCTGTACGAGGCAGCTCCTTTGACCCTAAGCTCCTGTGTATCTAACCCCACCTAATATCGCTGTCCATGAATTTATCTAGTCTATTTTTGAATGTGACAATTGTATTGGCACTCACCACATGACTGCTAAGCCTATTCCACTCATCCACCACCCTATTAGTAAACCAATTTTTGCCTATGTCCCTGTTGAATCTGAATTTATCCAGTTTAAACCCGTTACTTCGTGTCCTACCCGGTTCTCTTACCAACAAAACCTTATGAATGTCTCCCTTATTCTTTTCCTCCTCGATGTCTCCCACCTTTCTCGTCTCTCCTCTTCGTCCCTCTCCCTCCCCTCTCCCTCTGAAGCACAAACACGTCAGCAGGTTGGCGATAATTCAGCCGAGGATCTTGAGGCATCTTTTGTACCTCTTTCCTTTATTCTCGTCCACTGTTTGTTTGTCTCTTCGCTTTATCTTCCTCCGTATGCTCCCTTCTTATTCCTCTTCTTTTGTTCTTCCTCTCTTCATCTTGTTTTTCTCTTCTTTTCTTTTCTTCATCTCGTGTTCATCTTCTATTCTTTTTCTTACCATTAGTTTCCTTTTTCTTTTTCGCTTCTTCCTCTCTTTCCTCCTCGTGCTGTTCCTTCTGTGTTCTTCTTGCTTTTCCTTTTGTCCTTTTTTTTAACTTCTTCAATTCTTTATGTTTTCTTTTATTCACTTTTTTATTTCATAGCCATCCTCTCCCTTTTTTGTTTCTATTATCCTCTTTATTTTTTCCTTTCCTTTCATGTATTTCTCTATTCTCACCGTTTTGGTTCTTTCTCCTTTCCTCTGTTTTTACTTCGTCATTCTCTCCCATCTCTTAAAGCCCTTCCTCTGAGCTATTTTTTCGTCCCTTTCAGTAATGTCCGCGTGGCTCCCGGGTTGTCCTCGCTCTCCAAAATTATCGTGAGGGCGGCAGTGAGTGAGTCGCTCTGTTTTTGTCGAGGCTCTACGCGGCAGGTGCGTCGAGGCACAATTAGCCCCAAGGTGAATGCCCCCCAAGCAGCTTGAGGAAAATATGCACCCGACAGGCACCCAGCCCAAGCACCCTCCAAAATTCAACCATCGCAAAATGAGAATGGATTATCATACTCAAATTAGACAGCATTTAATCTCCGTACGTCACTCAGTTTTCCATTTTTTTCACATTACAGAATTCTAATTGGACAGGTGCGGGGAACAAGAGAACATACCTTTAACCAGACATTCGAAGAGAGACTCAACTATCTCCAAACGCCGAGAAAGCGATTAATCAAGTTTCTTAAGCGTTTTTTAGGTTCATGGTACAGAAGAAGGGTCAAACTACCACCAGGGCCATACGAGTACCCATAAAAATACTCAGAACACATATCAAAGCCTTGTGAAGTGTGTGTGAAATGTTTAAGAATATGTACCCCAGACCGCATGCCATATTCCATGCGTTCCTCTACATATGCTTGAACCACTCGAAGGCTCCCGGAGTTGGTAGATAACTGATGGACTCGTTAAAACAACATCCTTTTATCCCCACACCGATTATACATAACCCCAACCCTCCTCAAGATACCCTTCCTCTCCTCCTCACCTCTTGTAGTAGGCAGACCATTCAAGCGACGCCCCCCGAGGAACACTCAGGCCACGCTCCGTCAGCTCCCACACGACGTTAATGAGCCTGAGTCAGCACCTTGTATAGAGGAGAGGAACAATGACTCACCGCGGCGTCACTAACCCATTCATCATCCTTCGAACGCGCACTCGAACAAGGCTGCCAACTGGTTCTGTGTCTTCTCTTTAATTATTTGTGTTACTCAGTGAGAGAATAACTGCCTGTGATAAGATACCTTGTGTTAGAGAGATTGAAGATGAGGAAATAAGGGAGGGGAGAATAGAAGGGGGAAACAGAGAGGACTGAAAGAATGAAGGGAGGGAGGAAGGGTAGAATAGAAGGGGGAAACAGAGAGGACTGAAAGAATGAAGGGAGGGAGGAAGGGTAGAATAGAAGGGGGAAACAGAGAGGACTGAAAGAATGAAGGGAGGGAGGAAGGGTAGAATAGAAGGGGGAAACAGAGAGGACTGAAAGAATGAAGGAGGGAGGAAGAATAGATAGAACAGAGAGGACTGAAAGAATGAAGGGAGGGAGGAAGGGTAGAATAGAAGGGGGAAACAGAGAGGACTGAAAGAATGAAGGGACGGAGGGAGAGAAGGGCAGGGTAAAGGAGGTAGACGAGAGCCGAACAAAAAAGTAACATTGTGAAGTCAGACGAAATGCTGCCTTTGCAAAGATTAGAAGACGCCAGAAGAAGACTATCACCTTGATCTAATGGCATACCCGGGAGCGTGAGAGATAACCTACTTTTTTAAACAAATGTCTTCTCTCACAAACGAAACAAGAAGGCGTTAATACTGCTTCCGATGCTACGAGAGAGTCCAAGTCCTCTTTTGTATCTTTTTTAGGAGCAGCGAGTAGCGGGCTTTTTTTTTTATTATTGTTTTCTTTTTTTGTGTGCCCTTGAGCTGCCTCCTTTGTTGTAAAAAAAAAAAAAAGTAGCATGGGAATGGGGGGAGAAAATGAGAGAAACGGGAGAGACGAATATCCTCTCGACGGACATATCAAACAAGAATACAGCTACCAAGATAAGATAATGAACTCGTATAGTCTTTAATGCAACACGACAGAATCAAATAACACGGAAAAATTTATAAATGCTTCGCTAAACTCATAATAAAAGTGTCCAAAAAAATAAGGAATTCCTATAAGCTTCGATGCTACAAGAAAGAAATCAAAGAGCAACAGTCAAAACGAGACGGTGATGGCGTTGCGGGGAGGCGCCACCTGGTGTGTGTATGTATGTACGTACGCCTCGGCCCTACACCATCACGTGGCCCTAGATAAGCGTGAGACAGCACCGCCATATAGCACGAGTGATCGAGCACCGCCACCTGAGCGTCATAAAGGGAATACTCCATTAAGGCAGCCAACTCCACAATCACGACTCGCACACACACACACACACACACACAGACACACACACATACACACGACATTTAACTTAAAAGGACACTCATCTTTGGACTAGGCAGACAGTCTCAGTTAGTGTTCATCATCTTAAATTACGATTATGCTTAGGTGTGTGTGTGTGTGTGTGTGTGTGTGTGTGTGTGTGTGTGTGTGTGTGTGTAAGTATATAATGGTCATCACATTCTTAACTGTTTTATTTATTCACATTTTATTCTCAGTTTTTTTTCTAGTTTTCCTCTATTCCCATTTAATTTTTTCCCTTCCCATTACTTTATTGTGGGTGTCACTCTTATTAAGACAGTTCCTTCACCTCTTGCTTTCTTTGTTGTCCTGTCCCAACTCTTTTCCTTCTCCGTTCCCTTCCCTGTCTTTCCTTTCTTTCATCGCGCGGCGGGGTATTAAGTAAAGCGTGGTCGGCAGGTGTCACAAGCAGGGCCTCGCCTTACCTCGCCTCACTTCCACACGTAAGGCATTCCAGACCCGGGCCACATGTGGGAAAGGCGGCCTTTCCCACACTAAGGTCCCGAGTACGAGGTATTGGGAGTGGTGAGAGGCAGCCCAGGAGCTGTGGAAGGCATGGATGACAGACAACCAGGAGAGATTAAATGATAACCTTTGCCGGAGCTAGAGGAAGTACACTAAATTTAGGCAGAGATAAAAAACATTCAGAAAGGCCTTTGTACTGTAGTGAAATAATTATGGCCGATTATGATGATGATAATGATGTTGACGATGGTAATGTCTTAGTCCTAAGAACTGGCTACCTGAATTGTATTTTGGGAAGTATGAGATATTGGGAATGGGGACTGAGAACTGAGACTTAGGAATGGTCTTGGGCATGAAATCATGGGAATGAAATACTAACAAAGGTGTCTTGGGATTACGGTCTACGATGCAAGACGTTGGCACAACCTATTACTGCTACTCACGCCAAAACTAAAGCAGACAATCTGACTCCCATCACTACTACTACCTCGGCCACCTCTCACTCACTCAGCCAGGGTGTTCGATGCAATACAAAACACGGATCCGAGAGACAAACCAATACTCTAACATGGTTCGACTCGACAGGCAGAGACCAGAAGAGACACTGAACTTGTATCACTTCTATTGGTCAAAACGTGACTCAAACAGACAGTTCAATATAATACAAGAATTTTTTAAGTCTTACTATAGCTACACAGCCCGGTACGAATGCAGACATCCCAAATTTCATCATTACCGCAGCCCAGGACGACGCGGCTCAGACATCCAGCATGATACAGTACTAAATTTCAGCACAACCTATTTCATCAACATTCCTGAACCTTGGTAACTTTTCCTGAGCATTTCTTGAGACTGGCTCGGCACACACAATGATTTGGTTACAAAGACTACGTTTGCAACAGCACCATAGTGACTACAAGATGGTATTTGGTCCATAAAGATAAAGGAACAAAGACGTTGTAAGTATGTAAAATCAGTCATACAACCCGAGAGTATCTACATGCACGACCTTCTATAGCTACTCTCACCGAGACTAAATTAGGCGACATAAAGACTCCAAAAAAGCAAAATAGACGAAGACTGTGAACTAAGACCTCCACCGCCGTCACCACCACCATTACCTCCTCCTCCTTCTCTTCTTCCTCCTCCTCCTTCCAAGTGTCAGAGGGCAATTTCAGGTGCGTGAGGGCAACACTTGGCGGTGCATACATAATGAAATGGTAATGACAGGCAAAGATAAAATTGGGAGCATACGGTATTAGCTGCTCGAGGAGGCTAGGCTGCACGGATAATTTCAAAACTCCTCCAATACGCACAACTATTACTTGGGAAGGCATGCCGTGGGTGTGGAGGAAGTCAGGACAGGTAAAACAAGACTAGACTGGTTTGGGCTGGTGATCAGGCAACTGGAAAGAGCTGGGGAGTGGCGGGAGGGAAGGGTGAGAGAGGAGAGGGAAGGAGAGGAGGGGGTTGGTGTGGGAGGCTCGAGTGATTGTATTATTCTTCTGGGGCTTCCTCCGTGACGCTGTAAGAGGCGGGGACGTGTGTAACATGTAACAGGTGAAGGTTTACGTATGTGGTGAGCGACAATACGACAGATACTCTCTCTCTCTCTCTCTCTCGGTCCTTAAAACTATTCTTCAACCTTTTTCGTCCTAAGTCCACCTCCACCACCATTACCTCCTCCTCCTTCCTTTCTTCCTCCTCCTCCTTCCTAGTGTCAGAGAGCAATTTCAGGCGCGTGAGAGCAACACTTGGCGGTGCATACATAATCCTGGTGGGAGAAGGGGAGAGGGAGGAAGAGGAAGAGGAGGAGGAGGAGGAGAGCCGAGGGAGAGGAATGGAACTGGAAGATGGAGGTAAAAGGTGGAGGCGGAAGGAGAGAAGAGCGAAAATAGAATGTGCTCGTTATGGAGTTTTTCCTCTTTCCTGTGACGTCACGTTGGTGTGTTTTTCTTTTTATTTTATTTCGTCTTTCGCTTTTCTTGCTCTTGTTCATTTTTCATTTTTACATTTCGTTTCCTTAGTTTCAGTTTTCACATTTTTCTTTTTTTCCTCTATTCACTATTTTGCTTGTTTTAATCTTCTTTTGTTTTATTTTTTCTTGTTTTTGTTTCTCTCTCCTTTTTATTTTTCGTTTCCTTACTTTGATTTTCCATAATTGTTCCTTTTTTTCCCTTTTTTTTCACTGTGTCTACTTCTCGTTTTCTTGTTTTTCTTTCTTGTTTTTGTTCCTTATCTTTTCTACTACTTTTTTCTTTTCACTTATCCTCAAATTTCTTCTTTTTTCTACCTTTCTTCTTGTTCTTCTTCTCCATCTTTTTTCTTCGTATTCCCTACATCCGCTTCCTCCATGTATTATTCTCCTTAATTTTCATTCTACTATCTTTTTTTCTTAAACCTCTTTTCCTCTACCTCCTCCATTTCTTTTTCTTCCTTCTTTCTTATTCGTATCTTCATCTTCGTATTTTATTTTATTCCTCACCGTTTGTTTTCTCCAATTTCTCTTTCTTTTCTCTCACCGTTTTTACTTACATCTTCACTTTTTCCTTTTTCTTAATCTGCCTCCTTCTTCCTTTCTACTTCTTCCTCCTACTTGAATTCTTCCCTCATTGCTCTTCATTCTCCTCCTCTTCTTCAGCTTTTGTTCCTACTCTTCCTCTTAAAAAATAACTTCTCTCCATTGTTATTCTTCCTCGTTAAGTACCCCATTTCAACCTCTGTCTCCTGCTCTTCTTTTTTTTTTCTCTTTCAGTCCTCCTCCTTTTCTTCCTCCTGTTCGTGTTTTTCTTCTTCTTCCAGTATATATATTTTGCTATTCTTTCGTGTATTTCTGTTGATCTCTCAGTACTCCTCTTCGTCTTCTTCCTCTTGTTCTTCTTCGTTTCCTTCCAGTACTTTTCTTCCTCTTCTTCCTTTTTATCTTTCAATATTCCTCCTCAACCCACTCCTCCTGCTTCTGTTCTTTCTTCAGTACTTCTTTCCTTCTCTCCTCCTGCTTTTTCTTTCTCTTCACTACTCTTCTATCCTCCTCTGTTCATCTTCCTCTTTCAGCACCCTTCTTCCTGCTGCTATTTCTGTTCTTCCAATATTCTTCTTTCTTCCTCTGCCCCCTTCCTCTTTCAGTACTTTTCTTCCACTCTTGCTGATGTTCTTTTTCTTTCAGTCTTCTATCTTCTTCCTCCCACTGTTTCTCCTCTTCCTCATTCCTCAGTACTCAGGCGAAGGGAAGCAATAACTCACTCAGCGGGGTCGATGACGTAACTGTTGCATATTCAAGAGGCGGGGCGGCGTTACGTAAGCTGGACTTATGAAACGAAGCCCGCAAATCATCGTCACCCTTAACTCTTACTCAACCCCGCGCATACTGAGGCGGCGATTACCATGATGAGCGGCGTTTTGGGGACTGGAAATGTGTGTCAAAGGATGAAATGTGTACACTAAGGTTGGTATAATAAGACACTTTCGGTTCTCATATCAGCTATTTCTAAAGGTCAAAGAGGGGGTCAGTCGGGTTCTAATGAGTGCTTCTTCAGGTTCAGGGTACAGAAGAAGGGTCAAACTACAACCAGGGCCATAAAACTACTTCTGGAAATGCCCACAACTCCTACGAAAGCCTTGTCAAATAGGTGTTCTTGGGGGACGAAATGTTTTATAATACGACCAGTTGTGATTTGTTATTTTTTGGTTATGGTTTTATTTTCTACTTTTTTTTCTAGGGTCAAACAAGAGAAGGTCTGATTTGTTACTTTGCTATGCTTTTATGCTATTCTTTTATCTATGGCAAAACAAAAGGAGATATGATTTGTTATGCTCTGATGTGCCTTTAGACTCTACTCCTTTATTAGGCCTAAACAAATGATGCCATGATTTGGTATGTTGTGATGTGGATTTAGACTTTATTCCTTTTATTTCTAGGGCAAAACAAAATAAGATATGATTTCCTACGTTTTGTCATTTTATACTGTATTTTTTTTTTCAGTGATCAAAACAACAGAAAGTATGATTTGGTATGTTGTGATGTGGATTTAGACTTTATTCCTTTTTTTTCTAGGGCAAAACAAAATAAGATATGATTTCCTACGTTTTGTCATTTTATACTGTATTTTTTTTTTCAGTGATCAAAACAACAGAAGGTATGATTTGGTATGTTGTGATGTGGATTTAGACTTTATTCCTTTTTTTTCTAGGGCAAAACAAAATAAGATATGATTTCCTACGTTTTGTCATTTTATACTGTATTTTTTTTTTCAGTGATCAAAACAACAGAAGGTATGATTTGGTATGTTGTGATGTGGATTTAGACTTTATTCCTTTTTTTTCTAGGGCAAAACAAAATACGATATGACTTGCTACGTTTGGTTATTTTATACTCTATTTTTTTCAATGGTCAAAACAAAAGGTATGATTTGTTGTGTTGTGATGTGGATTTAGACTTTATTCTTTTTTCTTTTCTAGGGCAAAACAAAATAAGATACGATTTGCTACGTTTTGTTATTTTATACTCTTTACTTTTTTCTATGGTCAAAACAAAAGCAGGTATGATTTATGTTTTGTTATGCTTTTATACTCTTCTTCTTTTTTCTAGGGATAACAAAAGAAGGTATGATTTGCTACGTTTTGTTGTTTTGTACTGTTATTTTCTCTATGGCAAAAATAAAAGCAGGTATAACTTGTTACTCTTGTTGTTTTTTACTCTTATTTTTTTCTATGGCAAAAACAAAAGAAGGTATGAATCGTAATGTTTTGCTGTTTTTATACTTTGCCCTTTATATTCTATGGCGAAACAACATCAAGTATGATATGTTTTACTGTGCTTTTATAATAAACTCTGATTTCTTTTCTTCTAGGTCAAAACAAAAGAAGGTATGATATGTTATGTTTTACTGTCCTTTTTATATTCTGATCTCTTTTCTTCTAGGTCAAAACAAAAGAAGGTATGATATGTTATGTTTTACTGTCCTTTTTATATTCTGATCTCTTTTCTTCTAGGTCAAAACAAAAGACGGTATGATATGTTATGTTTTACTGTGCTTTTTATACTCTGATCTCTTTTCTTCTAGGTCAAAACAAAAGACGGTATGATATGTTATGTTTTACTGTGCTTTTTATACTCTGATCTCTTTTCTTCTAGGTCAAAACAAAAGACGGTATGATATGTTTTACTGTGCTTTTTATACTCTGATCTCTTTTCTTCTAGGTCAAAACAAAAGACGGTATGATATGTTTTACTGTGCTTTTTATACTCTGATCTCTTTTCTTCTAGGTCAAAACAAAAGACGGTATGATATGTTATGTTTTACTGTGCTTTTTATACTCTGATCTCTTTTCTTCGAGGTCAAAACAAAAGAAGGTATGATATGTTTTGCTTTACTGTGCTTTTTATACTCTGATCTCTTTTCTTCTAGGTCAAAACAAAAGAAGGTATGATATGTTATGTTTTACTGTGCTTTTTATACTCTGATCTCTTTTCTTCTAGGCCAAAACAAAAGAAGGTATGATATGTTATGTTTTACTGTGCTTTTTATACTCTGATCTCTTTTCTTTGAGGTCAAAACAAAAGAAGGTATGATATGTTATGTTTTACTGTCCTTTTTATATTCTGATCTCTTTTCTTCTAGGTCAAAACAAAAGACGGTATGATATGTTATGTTTTACTGTGCTTTTTATACTCTGATCTCTTTTCTTCTAGGTCAAAACAAAAGAAGGTATGACTCGTTAGGTTTCGATATGCTTTAATACTCTACCCTTTTCTTCCCTTAAGGCCAGTATAACAGCTATGAGCCAGCAACACGAATAGGTCGGCATAGGTTCCAAAAGCGTAATACTTATTTTTGGACGAGCGTTTATTTATATTTGCATCAGAGTTTGGGTCAGTCACCTCTCCTGCAAAAATAAAATAAAAATAAATAAATAGAAAGTACGAGAAAAAATACCGGCCAAAGAAAATAGCTGAAACACGCCTCGCTTTGTGTACTTTTAGTTTATATTCTTTTTTTTTTCTCACACACCTGAACGAACTCCACCTGCAGTCTACCTTCTGTAAATAGCCTACTTATTAAAAGGAGGCCCCGTGTGTGGTGGTGGTGGTGGAGGTGGGGGTAGTGGTGGTAGTGGAGGTGGAGGTAGTGATGGTAGCGGTAGTATACGTGCACTCAAATTCGCCTGAACATCGCAGTAGACTCGAGGTGAATGCCCGAAGCGCCCTCTTTCATATGGCGTGGTGGTGGCGGTGGCGGTAGTGGTAGTAGTGGTGGTGGTGGTGGTGGTCAAACAATAATTATCCTGCGTTGTAAACAGAGTCGGGCGCTGGCAAGACTTCATACCTCTCGTTAGGTCGACCTCGTGTGTGTGTGTGTGTGTGTGTTTTCTTTTGCTCCATGTGCTCCGTATCGCTCCAGAAATGACGGAGGTGTGTGTGTTCGATAACCAAATGGAAAATGTAGAGAAAAAAATGTAGATTGAATGAATGAGACTCCAAAGCTGAGGAAAGTGTGTGTTCACGAGGTAAGAATGGAAAACGGAGGGGAGAGAAAGACAGATAGAGAGAAGAGGACAGAATGAGACCGGGGGACAAGTATGTAGGGAATGAAGGGTAGAAAAAGAGGATGTAAGGAAATTAAGGTAAAGAGCGAGAGTGAGAAGAAAAAGAAACAAAAGATAATGGGAAAACAGGAATGACGAGAAGAAAAAAAGAAGTGTGGAGATAAAGAAAAAAGACAAAAAGAAAGAAAGGAAGAAATGGAAGCGACAGAGGAAGGGATATAAAGAGAATAACGGAAAGAAAAGAGGAACTGAGTAAGAGAGGAAAACAAAGGAGTAAGGAAAAAAGGAGCCAGGAAAAAAGTGAAGCCGAAGAATATGTGAGAAAAGGAAAAGAGGAGGAATTGAGGAAAGTAAAGGATGAAGTCTAGAAAAAAAGAAAGGAAAATAGAAGAAAATGTAGGAAAAGAAAAGGAAGGAGCCAGAGGAGTAAAATATGAGAAAATAGGAAATGGAATAGAGAAGAGTGAGGGGCCAGGGAAAGGAACAAAAGTAGAATGGAAGAAAATGATAGAGGAAAAAGAGGAAGGGAGGGAAGAAATGAGGAAGAAAGGGAAAGAAAAAGATCGGAAATATAAGCCTTGACCTCTGTCGGGAACATTTCAGATCTTAAATGGAGCCAGCTTCCACCTTTCTTCCTCTTCCTCCTCCTCCTCCTCCTCCTCCTCCTCCTCCTTCTCACAAATCCTACTACTGCTTCGCTCCTACACCTCTTTGGCTTTCTTCTTCTTCTTCTTCTATTTCTTCTTCTTCTCTTTTTCATCTTCTTGTTTTTTTTCTTCGTCTTCTTGTTCTTGTTTTTGTTATTCTTTCCCTTCTTCTTTGATATCAGTTCTATTACAATTCTCTCTCTCTCTCTCTCCGGCGCCATATGACCCTGGCTGTTGCGGCGCCTAATTTAAATCAATCAATCAATCAATCAATCAATCAATCAATCTCTCTTCCTCGGACAAAAACTGCTCTCGGCCGCGCGCGTCTCACCGTGTTAATAGATGTCATGCAACACAACCAACGCCAAACCATGGAGCTGCAATTAACACCGCCTCCATTACTGTATCTCAAGACAATCTAAAAGTCCTAAGTTTCAGTGCACGTAGCCTAAAAAACAAATTTGAAGAACTGAGATGTCTTGCTTCAACATAAAGTTTTGACGTAATTGCTATAACCGAAACATTGATACCACAAGTACTGATTTATGTTCAGAATACAACATAGATGGCTGCAGATTCTTCAACAAAGACCGTGTCAATGGTAGAGGTGGTGGTGTTGCCCTTTATGTCAAAAGATATTTGCAACCTATCGAGAGAACACCAAGAGACAGTAACGTTGATTATTTGTGCGTGCGAGTATAAACATTGTAAAAATTAATCTAAATATATCTGTCACCTAGAGGCTTCCGGGGCAATCACTTGGTGGTGATGTTGAAATGTACAGCGTTTTACAGCAATCACTTAATAACAGCGACTCACTAATGTTAGGGGACTTTAATCTCCTTCAATTGAGTGGGCGACACTGTCAGGTACAGAAGACGAGTCACATGGAATGATTTAATTTTTAGAGGTTATTTATTTAAGACAAATGATTAATGAGCCAATTAGACAAAATAACATACTAGACCTTGTTATAGCAACCCAAGATAATCTAATCAGTAATGTCACGTAGGAGAACATCTCGGTTCTTGCGGTCATAAATTAGTGCGCGTCGACATTAGAGCTCAACAACAGTGACTGAAAATAAAGTAAAGGTATCCAATTTCAAAAGAGCAAATTTCCTAGAAATCCGACAAAAACTAACAGAAATACAATTATCAGATGATTGCAACGTAAAGCAAGCTTGGCTACATTTTAAAATCATTTATTCACTCAGCAGAACACATTTGTCCCGTTTTGCGAGAAGCGAAGTAACACTAATAAAGGTCCACCTTGGTTTAATAGCGAAATTAAACATTCTGTTAAGAAGATAAACTTGTCTTCCAGGTTAAAGAAAGAGCAAAATACGCCCGAAAACATTAGACTTTATCATGAAGCCAGGCGGCGAGTAAAAAGATAAGTATGTCAGGCAAAGCGTAGATATGAAGAAAACATTGCAGCCAACTGTAAAAATAATCTGAAATCCTTCTTCAGTTATAGAAACAACAGGAAGGCGATCAGAAGTGGAATTGGACCCCTAACTAACAGCGACGGTGAATTAGTGACTGACAGCAATTACGTTGCGAACCTGTTAAACAAATATTTTTCCTCGGTACTTATACTAAGTCTTCCCACCAATATCATCAACACTAGCGACGACACCAGTACAAATGTAAACCGCATTCATGCATTGCCTAACTTTGTAATAACTACCGATGAAGTCCTAAATGCTCTCCAATCCCTTAAAACTAATAAAAGTCCAGGACCCGACAATGTATATCTTATACTTCCCGACAATGTATATCCTATACTTTACTCCCGGTGAGGTATATATGGGAAGCGAGGAAGGTGAAGAAGCCCTCCAAAGACCCTCCCCGTGTCCTCACTTTCCGTTTCCCTATTGTCTCATCAACACCAGAGAGTAGTTCAGCATGCTCTCTAAAGACAGATCGTCTCTCTTTCCACACCACACTACATACACACAACATACACACCATTTCCCAAAATTTTATAAATTCAAAATGGCGTTCATAAGGCCTCGGAGTCCGCGCCTTGGGGGGGGGGGGGTGACAACAAATTTCCCCAGGAAGGGCAGCTTTTGGATACCGACTTGAGAGATGTCTTGATAACTCCTCAGACCTCTTGCGAAGACAGACAAAGCTTCCAAGAAGATTTCCATAAAATTTCAGCTTGATCTGATAGATGGGAGATGCCCTTTAATGTAGATAAGTGCCAGGTCCTTCAAATTGAAACAAGAAATAAAAGATGCTGGGCTACATTAAAAGAAACTTTTTAATTAAAAATAAAGAAGAAATACTTCCGCTTTACCCCACTTGGAATATGCGGTACAGTTTTGGTCTCCCCACCATGCAAAGGACATTGCTAAACTAGGTATTCAACGTCGGGCAACAAAAATGATCCCTTCCTTGCGCAACAAACCCTACGACGAGAGGCTTTCCACCCTTAACATGTTCTCTCATGAGAAATGTGGACTCCGAGGAAAACTGATCGAATGTTTAAAAATACTTAATGGCTTTACGAATGTGGACAAATCAAAATTGTTTATGATCGATGACACTTTGCGAGCTTGAAATAATGGTATAAAACTTATAAATGTAAGCAAGTAAATTCAGACTGCACCAAATTTTCTTCACCAACGTTGTAGTGCGAGAATGGGATAAGCTCCCATCTTCAGTGGTCCAGTGCAACACGATTGACTCCTTTAAAAACAAGCTGGACCGACACTTCCTTCAACTTAATATTTACTAAAGCAGATGCGCAGTTTTTGGGTTACCAATTTAAAGTAGAATCACTTAGGCTAAGGGACGGGCCACCAAGTCTGAACCAAAGGGTCTCTGTGATCTGAATTTCAATGTTAATCTATAAAAAATTTATGTAAATCTCTCTCTCTCTCTCTCCCTCTCCCTCTCCCTCTCCCTCTCCCTCTCCCTCTCACTCTCACTCTCCCTCTCTCTCCCTCTCTCTCCCTCTCTCTCCCTCTCCCTCTCCCTTTCCCTCTCTCTTTCCCTGTGTGTGTGTGTGTGTGTGTGTGTGTGTGTGTGTGTGTGTGTGTGTGATCGGTAAATGTGTGCCACGTAAGTGTACACAGGTGTCAGGCCTTAATCATGCACGTCAATGGCTCCAAGAACTCCGTGTTGGGGCGGATCGCAAGGAGAGGGTGTGTGACGTCTCTTTCTCGGAATATCGTTGGATAACTCACTTATCGCTGAAGTGACACACTATTACGGGGTTGGAAAAAAAAAAAAAAAATATATATATATATATATATATATATATATATATATATATATCTATATATATATATATATATATATATATATATATATATATATATATATATATATCTGTATATATATATATTTTTTTTTTTAAGTTGTTTTACGTTCCTCCTATGTCACCGGTTGACTTTCTTGGTGGGACTTGGTGGTTTACCCCAGCCCGTTATGGCGCGGGCGTGTTTTATAGTGGAGCCATATTGCTTGGTTCATGCTGCCTTCCCGGAACTTATCTTTAATTTTCTTCTAGAGATAATCTAGGGTCCGGGTTTACAGTTGGTCTTCAGGACAGCACGAGGAGAGTCACAGGCCACCCGGCGATAACTGAAATTTGTTAGCTAATACCGGCGGGCGGGAATCGAACCCTGGTTTTCCAGAACGTCGCGCCCGCACTCTAACCACTCAGCCACCGCCTCTTCTTAGATCATTATTTGCATTTGCATCTCTGGCAAGTTTACGTCAACTAATATACTTATTGCAATGGAATGTTTATGTATATGTATGCATGAGTGTAAAAGTATATGAACATAATACGTATGTAAGTAGAATTGCATTTCAGCATTCCTGCGTGCGCGTGTGTAGTAGCACTTTAATGCCAGGAAATAGTCACTAATGACATGGATGAGCGGCTGAGCACTGCCATTCGAGCCTCATCGAATCAACGTACGAACATACATGAAATGAAAGGCGCAGGTGTGGCGGGTGAGGACACAGGTGTTGCCTCAGCACTGCCTCAAAGGTCTTGGTGGCCGGTCGACGCGTCCACGCTCAGTCATGACGCAGAACGGACGCGCGAGTCTGTGGGTGGCGGCGGCGGTCCTGCTCCTGGTGGGGGTGGCTCGTGGCGGGCCTGCCGGCACTCGCCAGTTTTCCTCCTGCGGCTGGGACTTTTATTTGAATCTCGGGGAAGTATTCTACATCGTGTCCCCGGGCTTCCCTAATCCCTACCCTGTCCCACTGCAGTGCACCTGGCGAGGCAGCTCCGAGCCAGGAACGCTGCTCAGGATGTGGTGCCCTGTCTTCAATGTGCCGGTGAGCGATCGTTGTCTGCGCGAGGGTTTACACTGGGGCGTCGGGAACGGTGGTATAGTGTTCTGTGGTACCAACGTTGCTCCCCTTACCACCTTCTCCAACAGCCTCCACGCCAGCCTGTACTCCTTCCGGCGGTACCACCTGAACGCTGGACAAGTTTTTTGCGAGGTGCACGTGATTAAGGCAGACATTCTCCCCGTGACAAACTCCAAAAGCACCCCGCCATCTCAGCCACTGAGCACAGCCCCCGTCAGCCAGTGCGGTGTGAAAGGAGATTCGCGGGTGGTAGGCGGATATGTGACAGTCTTACACGAGTGGCCGTGGCAAGTCGCTCTGCGGAAGATAAGCGACGACTTCATTTTCTGCGGAGGCTCGCTGGTGTCGCCCGAGTGGGTGGTCACGGCGGCTCACTGCATGCAGTACATCTTAAAGACTGATATGTACGTGACCGTAGGAGACTACGAAAGGGAGATATCCACTAACAACCGGCTGAGAGTGGCTGTTGGTGTGGAGACAGTGGTGTCACACCCGCAGTATGACACCCTCACGGTTGATAATGATATCGCGTTGCTGCGGCTGAGCAAGGCCCTGGAGTACACACTGGCCGTGGCGCCAATCTGCCTTCCGTGTGGCATGTCAGAGACGAATTTTCAGAAAGGAACGGGGACGGTGACCGGCTGGGGCACCACAGCCTCGAATGGCAACGTCAGCCAGGTGCTGCTGGAGGCACAACTGCCGTTGCTGACCACCAAGGAGTGCCGAATCTACCACGGCAATAGCGTCACCACCAACATGTTGTGCACGTACCAGGAGGGCAAGGACGCTTGCCAGGGGGACTCCGGGGGACCACTGGCCTGGAAAGACGCTGCGAATCTCCACTACCTGGCGGGCGTGGTGTCGTGGGGCTACGGATGTGCTGACGCTAACTCGCCGGGGGTTTACACAAAGGTGACGAAATACCTGGACTGGATACAGAAAGAAACCTCCATCAACTTCTGTGGCGGGGGCCGCTGAGGCTCGGCAGTCGCTGCACGACCCCCGTTCTTCTATGCAAGCGCCAAAGATACTCCTATCGGAAGAAAGAATTTTTTGACAAGGACAATATTAACATTTCCTATTTATACGAAGACAATAGCCAATAGTTCAATGTATTTTAACTATAATAAAAAACCTGGCTGTATGCATTTGGAGAATCCTGTAGACATAAGAATAAAGCAAAATTAGTAACAATTTTTGCATAAGGTTGAGACGGAGTGGCTGGCGAGGAGACGACATGCGGGGACCCGCGACGCAGTGCCTGGCACAGTGCCACTGTGTGTGTGTGTGTGTGTGTGTGTGTGTGTGTGTGTGTGTGTGTGTGTGTGTGTGCATTTTGCTTCATTATTTTTTATTTACACACAATATTTTCTTTCGTATACGTTGTACTAGTGTAAAATTTCAGGCGGGTCGGCATACTGACTCCCCCCCTCCCCCTCACACTTTGGCGCCACATTTAACCAAGGTAAAAGTAGAAGCGACGATATAGTGGACGTGATAGAAATGATACGGGGAGTGAAATCGTGTGTGTGTGTGTGTGTGTGTGTGTGTGTGTGTATCTGAAACACTAATAAAAATAAGCATACCATCCCTGACACACACACACACACACACACACACACACACACACACACACACACACACACACACAAAACAAGGTTACTGCAGATATTCAACAGTTTGCTCATCGCTATTTTTCGCTACACCACCAGTACTACCTACCACCACCACAACCACCACTACCACCACTACCAACACCACCACCACCACCACATTACCCTCGCCTTGGTTGAGTCGCATCACTTTCCCTGGTCATGATGCAGAGTTAATCCTCTTTCCCTGCTCGCGACCAAGTACTACAATGAGCTGAAAGTATAAATACCTTCACAATGAAAACCATTATAAAACGTTCCTTCCTCTTGCGCCTTTTCCCTCCCTCTCTCCCCTTCCCCCTCGTCCTCCTCCTCCTCCTCCTCCTCCTCGTTCTCCTCCTGCATCCCCTCCCTTCCCCGCCCTTTGAAATGCGTAGCAAGAAGGTTCGGTAAATTATTTAGTGATTATATATATGCTTTTGAAGTTGTAGCCATTGTAAAGCGTCTCCCCTGAAATTGTACGAGTATTTTAGCATTTAATAAGACAGGTCTTTTAATATATTCTCCTGACTCAAAGAAACTATTAGTATTTTCCGAAACTTTTGTCACACGCGTTAGTAGTATGTATTCTCGTGAGGACTTTTTAGCAGGAACCCATGAAATGTACAGAAAACATTGGCTACTTCAGAAGAGCACGGGAATCATATCTTCTGAACGCCTTTTAATCGCTTGCTATAATGTCTTGTAGGACTTTTTCTTTTTTTTTCCTTTTCTTTTACTTTTACTAAACTTGTGCCCTAGAGCTTCACGTCTTGAAAGAGATAGTGAAGAAACATTCCCAGCATTTCTATCTTTTTCTAATGCTCTTTTTTTGATGAGTCTGTGTGATAGAACTTTGAATAGAACTGAGGAAGAGAAAAGAAAACCTATTACGAGGTTTGCAATAGAATTTAACGCCTCGAAACAGGATAAAACAAAACTCCACGGCAATACTTTCCACTTTTCCTTACTGAGTTTTTCTTTAGCGGACGAGAGAGTGTGTGTGATGGGCCGTCAGAGCAGCCGTTTTTATGCCATTTTGTTTTGCCGTTTTATATTTGCCACATTGAATATAAAAAAAAGAGCAATATAGTAGGAAAAACGACGGTCACAGCATTTCTACCTTTCCTTCTTTTCTTTTCCGAGGGTATTAATTGAGCTTATAACATTGAAATGAGATAAACAGACATTACAAAATCATATGAAATAGAGCGTGATGCCTTTTAGAGAGTCCCCCCCCCTCTTGCACACATCTCACCTCACCTCTACCTTTCCTTATCGAGATTTTCTTCTGTGCGCGTGTTGGGCAGGTGAGAAGGGTAATTAGTCGTCGGTATACCTGACTGTGAGGGGGTAGGAGGAGAGGGGCGAAGCTTGCAAAGAGAAAGACTGGAGGAGGAGGAGGAGGAGGGGGAGGAGGAGGAGGGTGACAGGTGCAGCGAGGCAAGGAGGGTCGCAGCCATTGGAGCTTTCTGTACATTTCCACGGACACCTTGGACGAGAAGTGGGTCAGAAGCGGCCGCGGCGAAGCTAAATATACAGAAAAATGTGCACTACTGGCTGAGGCGGTGGCGGCGGCGGTGATGGTGGTAGTGGGTCTGTATAAAGCCGGGTATCTGTTACCGTCCGTCCGTCCGCTCCAAAATCCCCACAACCCCACCCAGCCGGCCTGACCGCTGCCGCCCCGCACACAGCCCGCCTCGCCGCTCCCTCCGTCGCTGCTCTCATACACATATGAAGATGAACGAAGGATTGCAAACTAAACAGTGTAGTATCTCATTTTTAAAACTAAACTGACGCTGCGATTTTTCTTTATTTTTTTTTCTCATGTAAATGGAGACAAATGAAGGTTTGCAAAGTAGTCCATTTATAAACTCCACTGTCACTGTTTGCATAGTTCATTTAAGCAAATCAGGAGATAAACACGGCTGAGGAAGCCGATGAAAAGCTTGCTTCCCTTCTCTTTATCTCTTGAATAAATTAGAGTTAAAAGATTGCAATCTTAAAATAAAACTCCAGCGCCCATAATACAAGCTCTTCCTTCTCAGCTATTTCCCTGAGATCTGTTCTAACAATATCAGTGTGGCAGACCCCGCTCCCTACGAGCTTCCTATGAACAACTTTTGAGTTGGCGGCTTCATCCAACATACTATAATTTTCTCTCTTGGCAAAAGTATGGCGCTAAGGGGCCCAGTAAAAAGTAAATGTGATTGTATGTTATAATAATTGTAAAAAGGTAAATGTGATTAATGTTGTAGTCATCGAAGACGAAAAATAATGTAGGAGCTGCCGTTGGTTTATCTGGGAATAACTCACATTTCTTAGCAAGGGAGAGTTTGGAATACGCCCGCTACAGACCCGTAAGTGGATGTGAGCTTCCAGTCATGGCAGAGTTAGTACAAGAAAAAATATTGACAGCTAGGCTAACACCGACAGATAGTCATAAGTAAATCTGATACTCTTTGCAGATTTACTACATGATAAAATGTAACACTGATAAGCTAACGCCACCAACACCGCATCAGCAACAAGCCTTTCCTATCCTTGGCGAACATCCGTCGGCGAGTCATCATGTTCACTCTCCTGAAATACTTAACAATGCAGAGGTCTGTTCGTCGCCTGAAGGAGAAGTGACGTTGATGAATATTCATTATGCATACTAATACTACTCCTCAGTTTCTCAGTTTACGTTAGTGTGAGAGGCAGCGTAATTATTGGTGTATTTTAATGAGTCTCACACATACTCTTAACGCTTATAGGTGAGTCTAAAGGTAAGTGTATGATCTTAAGAGTACTACATCACTTACCGCCTCGTCGCTTCCTTCACCTGTCAGGAGGTTGAATTCGCCTGATTGGCACGGGTAAATGTTCCGGCTGGATGCACAACCTGGTAAAAATAAACAAATAGCTACACAAAAAACAAATATCAATAGACAGGCAAATAAAGGAAAAAAAGTAACAGTAAGCATTTCAGTGATGTAAATAACTCCCATCATGCTGCAACGAAAACATGCTAGAAGTAATGGACTATTGTATCAACTCACTGCGGACACCTTGCTAAAGACTCTTACTACGTCTCTTTAGCGAAAACAAAGGAAGACAGATAAAGAAACAGACAGACAGACAGGCAGACGAGGTATCTTTGTGTGTGTGTGTGTGTGTGTGTGTGTGTGTGTGTGTGTGTGTGTGTGTGTGTGTGTGTGTGTGTGTGTGTGTGTGTGTGTGACGATATCTGGCAGCCTGATCAAAAAAAGTAAAAGACGAAGAGGAAGAAGAAGAAGAAGAAGAAGAAGAAGAAGAAGAAGAAGAAGAGGAAGAAGAAGAAGAAGAAGAAGAGGAAGAAGAAAAAAAAATAAAGCTAATCCCTCCACCTTTCCTATCCTTACCTCCATCCCTTCACTCAAAGCAGCAACACTTTCTTCTTTAATCATTCCCCAAACACCTTTTTCTCTACTACTACTACTACTACTACTACTACTACTGCTACTACTACTATAACAACTACTACTACTACTACTAATAATAATAATCTCTCTCTCTCTCTCTCTCTCTCTCTCTCTCTCTCTCTCTCTCTCTCTCTCTCTCTCTCCTATGCGTATACCACCAGACGTAAGGTACAAAGAGTCGCCAGGTGTGCAGCAAGGGACGAAAGAAGCATCTGATCCCCTTCTGTCACGTATGTTTATTCTCCTTCATATTTACGGGATTGCATATCGGAAGACGGTGAGATAAGGCGAAGGGATGCTGGGGGGAATAGGAAGAATAGGAGGAGGAAAAGAAAGAGGGGGAGTGGGAGAAGGAGGAAGAAGAGGCGGATAATAACATGCTACATAAAAGATGCAGGAAAAGAAAGTAAGGATGGTTTATAATGAGGGTGTCTGCTTTAGTGGCCCAAGCAGTCTGTTCCACGAATCTTTACTGCTAATATTAGATAAGGGCGGAAGAGTGATGTGGAGTAGCGGGAGAGGAGGAGGAGGAAGAGGACGAGGACGACGAGGAGGAGGAAGGAACAAGAGTTGAAGGAGGAAAAAGACGAGAGAGAGGAACTAGAGAAAGAGCTTAAAGAAGTATATAGAAGGGCAGGGGATGAAGTACTGTAAGAGGATGAGCAGAAAGGGAAGAGGAATGAAAACAAAGAAAATACGACCGTGCAGAGAAGTAGGCGGAGGAGGATCAAGACGAGAGAGAGAAACTAAAGAAAGTTTAAAGAGGTATATAGAAGGGGAGGGGATGAAGGAGGAGGATGAACAGAAAGGGAAGAGGAATGGAAAATAAAAATACGAACGTGCAGAGCAGTAAGCGGAAAAGGAAGAACACTACGAGAAGGAGGAACAGGACGAGAGAGAGGAACTAAAGAAAGAGCTTAGAGGTATATAGAACGGCAGGGGATAAGGAGGATGAGCAGAAAGGGAAGAGGAATGAGAAAAGGAGAAATTTCGAACGTGCAAAGAAGTAGAAGGCGATTGGAGTCCAGGGGGCTTAAAATGATATTATCTGCTTTAGTATTCTCCATTATTCAACAGGTCTGTGCAACAACTGGTGTGAGAGTCCGCGGGAAGGAGAAGCGAGGAGAGAGAAAGAGAGAGGAGGAGTGAAAAACTAAAGGATGCTGTAATAAAGGAAGAAAAGGAAGGAGAAGAAAGAGGAGAGGATAAGAGAATATGGAAGATTAAAGACTATAGAGAGGGAGGTATGAAAGTGAAGGAGGAGGTGAAGAAGAGGAGGAAAATGAGGGAGAGGGAGAGGAGGAGGAAGAGGAAGAGGAGGAAGGGGAGGTTAAGTTTACTCTCACAATATAATATTTATGCGACACCAACAAAGTCCTGGGAGAGAGAGAGAGAGAGAGAGAGAGAGAGAGAGAGAGAGAGAGAGAGAGAGAGAGAGAGAGAGAGAGAGAGAGAGAGAGAGAGAGAGAGAGAGAGAGAGAGAGAGAGAGAGAGAGAGAGAGAGAGAGAGAGAGAGAGAGAGAGAGAGAGAGAGAGAGAGAGAGAGAGAGAGAGAGAGAGAGAGAGAGAGAGAGAGAGAGAGAGAGAGAGAGAGAGAGAGAGAGAGAGAGAGAGAGAGAGAGAGAGAGAGAGAGAGAGAGAGAGAGAGAGAGAGAGAGAGAGAGAGAGAGAGAGAGAGAGAGAGAGAGAGAATGCTGTCGTGATTGGAACTGGGAAAGTGGGGGGTGCCATGAGATAGGGTGTGTGTGTGTGTGTGTGTGTGTGTGTGTGTGTGTGTGTGCTGGCGACCTGAAAAG
Organism: Eriocheir sinensis; assembly: GCF_024679095.1. Lineage (NCBI taxonomy): Eukaryota > Metazoa > Arthropoda > Malacostraca > Decapoda > Varunidae > Eriocheir > Eriocheir sinensis. Next base: position 15,815,062 of record NC_066523.1, on the reverse strand, counting down.
CATATGGAGGTGAGAAACGGCAGGGGGGGAGAGGGGAGAGGTGGAGGAGGAGGTGACGGAGGCGGAAGAAGATGAGGAAGAGGGGGAAGAGGAGGAAAAATGAAGTGATGTAGAACGGGGCTGCTCATCTTCCTTAACAGTGGCGATAATGATGACGATGGCGCTGAGAGAGAGAGAGAGAGAGAGAGAGAGAGAGAGAGAGAGAGAGAGAGAGAGAGAGAGAGAGAGAGAGAGAGAGAGAGAGAGAGAGAGAGAGAGAGAGAGAGAGAGAGAGAGAGAGAGAGAGAGAGAGAGAGAGAGAGAGAGAGAGAGAGAGAGAGAGAGAGAGAGAGAGAGAGAGAGAGAGAGAGAGAGAGAGAGAGAGAGAGAGAGAGAGAGAGAGAGAGAGAGAGAGAGAGAGAGAGAGAGAGAGAGAGAGAGAGAGAGAGAGAGAGAGAGAGAGAGAGAGAGAGAGAGAGAGAGAGAGAGAGAGAGAGAGAGAGAGAGAGAGAGAGAAAAAAAACAATGGAAAAAAAAAAGCTGCATGGGGAGAGGAATGAAGAGTGGAGGAGCAGAAGGGTGTGAAGGAAAGGGGAAAGGAGGAGGAGGAGGAGGAGGAGGAGGAAAATGGAGAAGGAGAAAAGAGGAGGAATAGGACTGAATTGGCTTGCAGTTGGGGAGGAGATAGAACTGGTAGAGGGGAGAGAGAAATGTGTGAGAATGGAGGAGGGTGTGGAGACGAGGAGGAGGAGATGATGAGTTGTGTGGAGAGGGGTAAAAAATATCTGTGGAGAGGATAAAGGGGAGGGGAGATAGGTGTGGAGGAAAGAGGAAATGAGGGAGGGAGCATAAAAGTAAGGGGAGAAAGGAGATGAGGAGGAAATGGTCGTGGGAGGGAGATGAGGGGAGTTGATGGGGTGAAGTAGGGAGGAGAGATGAGTGAGGAGTTGGCTGGAGGTGGGAGATGATAAAGGAGAGGAGGGGAGAGTTAGAGGTGGGGGGTGAGGGGAGTTGAGGGGAGGGTGTGGGGGGGATAGTAGAGATGAGTGTGGGGTTGGTTGCAGGTGGGAGATGATAAAGGAGAGGAGGGGAGAGTTAGAGATGGGGGGTGAGGGGAGTTGAGGGGAGGGTGTGGGGGGGGTAGGAGAGATGAGTGGGGGGTTGGCTGGAGGTGGGAGATGATAGAGGAGAGGAGGGGAGAGTTAGAGATGGGGGGTGAGGGGAATTGAGGGGAGGGTGTTGGGGGAATAGGGTGGCCCAGGTCAATGGCTCAGAGCTTGCGAAGGTGATAAATAAAATCATTACCCGTGTCAATACCTCCTCCTTCCCTTCCTCCTCCTCTTCTTACTCTTCTCCCTCATTCACCTCCTATTACTACTGTCGTTTTTTTTTTATGTTTTACTCAAATAATTTCTTTTCTCTCTCTTTTACTCTTCGCTTCTGTTCTTCTTTTCCCTTTCTTTTATCGGAGTTTTTTTTAGGGGGAATATTTTCGATAACAGCAGACTTAATGGTGAATCAATGAATTATACTGCATGACTGAATGACTTAGGACGCTCATAAGGAACACCCATCTGTGCTTTGGGGGCAGACTAGTGGGTACCGGAAGGCGTTGGGAGGTGGCTCTAGCAGCATACTTCTTAACGGTGTGCGAGAGTGGTGGAGGAGGAGGAGGAGGAGGAGAAGGAAGAGGGGGAAGAGGAGGAAAAATGAAGTGGTGTAAAACGGGGCTGCTCATCTTCCTTAACAGTGGCGATAAGGCGATAAGCCGTGGGTAATGTGCGGGTTAGAGCTCACAAAGGTAAAGTTGGTGGCATACGATATAGGCAAACTAACCACGGAATCCTTTTCTAATTATTCTCTCTGTATTTCCCGGTAAAAAAAGTACATTTCTTCTCACCTAATTGACTGCTCTTTCGGCCACCTCTTCGGATTCTTTATAGGAGCAGCGCGTAGTGGGCTTTTTTTTTATTGTTTCCTTTTTTGTGTGTGCCCTTGTGCTGTCTCCTATGCTGTAAAAAAAAAAAAAATGTGGGCCTTTCTCATCCTAACCTAACCTTGCCCAACCTAACCTAGTCTTAACTATCCAAATGTCAACCGGGCCGGATGCTGAACACGGCTACAGTTCAAGAATATGTGGCTCGGCCCATAAATATCACGAGTGGTTCCGGTGGTTCCCCAAATAGGTATGAGTTAGCCCGATACTTAGTCTTTGGCCAATTCACCGGGTCATACGTGTTCTTTGATATACGCTGTTTCATTTAGTAAGATTTTCCTCTCAATATTATACCTTTGATGCTTTTCTTATTTTCCTCCTCCAAATCATTTTTCTATCTATCCTGCTTCTGATATCCTCGCATCCTTCTCCTATAGGTTGCTTTTACTTTTCATCTTATCTCTCCTGCACATGATATCTTCCTCTTGCTCTTGATATCTTCCTCTTGTTCTTGATATCCTTCTCTTGCTCTTACTTCTCCTTCTAGCCATCCTGCACCTGATATCCTGCACCTGCCTCTCTTGTTTCACTTCCTCCTCCCCCTCCTCCTCTTTCTTCTCCATCTATATTTAGCTACCACAACTAACACAGATGTAACGAGGGGGAGGAAGACCTACAAGCGGAGATGAGGCAGGCGGGCGGGAGATATTGAGGGAGGCGAACGTCGGAAACAAGAGGCGGAAGGTAACAGAGAGTAAGTGCACGGAGAGGCGGTGGGGGAGGAACCTTGACCGAGTATAGCGTGAGTGTGTAGGGCAGGTGAGAGGCAGGTGTGTTGAGCTGGTGGTGGTGGTGAGGAAGGGGATAGAGTAGAGATGGAGAAAGAAAGGGAGAAAGGAGGAGAGAGAGAGAGAGAGAGAGAGAGAGAGAGAGAGAGAGATAGAGAGAGAGAGAGAGAGAGAGAGAGAGAGAGAGAGAGAGAGAGAGAGAGAGAGAGAGAGAGAGAGAGAGAGAGAGAGAGAGAGAGAGAGAGAGAGAGAGAGAGAGAGAGAGGGGGGGGATTTCCTCTTTTCTCATCCACTTTCTTGTCAATACCTCTCTCTCTTCTGGCGCCAAGTATCTCTACCTTCGTTCGTTTTTGCTTTGTCTTCGTCTTCGTCTTCTTCAGATAGTGTCGGTGGTATTATTATTATTATTATTATTATTATTATTATTATTATTATTATTATTATTATTATTATTATTATTATTATTATTATTATTATTATTATTATTATTATTATTAGTAGTAGTAGTAGTAATAGTAGTAATAGTAGTAGTAGTAGTAGTAGTAGTAGTAGTAACAGTAGTAGTAGTAGTAGTAGTAATAGTAGTAGTAGTAATAGTAGTAGTAGTAGTAATAGTAGTAGTAATAGTAGTAATAGTAGTAGTAGTGATAGTAGTGGTGCACTCGCCGAAACACTTTTATTTTATTCGCATTGCCTCGGCATTAGCAGCAAACTTTCCGAGGGGAAGGGCATCACCATAGGCTGTGCAGGTTTGCCTTGATGAAAAAAAAATCGAATATACTCCCATGCTGGACGGCGGGTGTTCGCCAAATTACTGACACTAAAACTGACGATCGCCCCATTTACGCACGAATCAACCGTCAGTCATGCTGGAGAACTGCAGGCCGGAATCAGAGAGAACTTATTAACAGTCGGAAAGAGAGATAAAAATATGTTAGTAGAAAGGGAGGGAGAGGAAGACGAGCTTGGAATAAAGGAAAAACGGAAAGAGAGAAAGAAGGAAAAAATAGAAAAAAGGAATTAAAGGAGTAAAAAAATTGGAAAGAACAAAAGAAAGCAACGTGGGAATAAAGGAAGAGAGGAAAAAAAATACAGAGAAAGGAAGGGAAGCAGGAGATACATAAAAACAGTAAGAACTGAAGAACGCAAAGAAGGAAGGCAGGGAGGAAGGGAGTAAAGAAGAAAGAAAAGAAAGAAAAGGGGGCAGGAAAGCTGGCATAAATAAAAAGCATCGCGGTCGCTTCCCGAGAGCGTGGAAAGACGGCAAATTAGAAAGATAGACTGTGAGGCGTGGAGAGAAATTACCCTATAATGGGATGAAGAGAGAGAGAGAGAGAGAGAGAGAGAGAGAGAGAGAGAGAGAGAGAGAGAGAGAGAGAGAGAGAGAGAGAGATAGAGAGAGAGAGAGAGAGAGAGAGAGAGAGAGAGAGAGAGAGAGAGAGAGAGAGAGAGAGAGAGAGAGAGAGAGAGAGAGAGAGAGAGAGAGAGAGAGAGAGAGAGAGAGAGAGAGAGAGAGAGAGAGAGAGAGAGAGAGAGAGAGAGAGAGAGAGAGAGAGAGAGAGAGAGAGAGAGAGAGAGAGAGAGAGAGAGAGAGAGAGAGAGAGAGAGAGAGAGAGAGAGAGAGAGAGAGAGAGAGAGAGAGAGAGAGAGAGAGAGAGAGAGAGAGAGAGAGAGAGAGAGAGAGAGATTGTTAGTTCCCGTCACAGCCATACTTTTATCTTCTCTCTGATTCGGTTAAAAAGACGACCTGAAACCGCCCGACCGGAGACCTCTTTTTCTTCTTCTTCTTCTTCTTTTTCTTCTTCTTCTTCTTCATCTTCTTCTTCTTTCTCTTTCTTGTTCTTCTTCCTTTCCTTTTTCATATTCTTTTCATCATCATCTTCATCATCTTAATCTTCTTCTTCTTCTTCTCTCTCTATTATCATATTCTGAGTTTTTTCCTTTCTTTTTTTCTCTCGTTTACTGAGTCTCCTCCCCTCCCTCCTCTTCATCCTCCTTATCATTTTCGATTTCCCATTATCTTCTATTCATAATTTTCTCTCCCTTCTCCATTTACCTTCCCATCATCACCACGAGATCTTTACTCACTCCCTCGTATTCTATTTTTAACCCTCTCCTTCTTAATAACTTTTTTCTTCTTGTTTTTCTTATTCATCTTTTTCCTGCTTCTTCTTTTTAGCGTTGTCTTCTTCTTCTTCTTCTTCTTCTTCTTTTTTTATTCTCCTCCTTTCTCTTTCTTATTCTGAGTCTTTCTTTTTTATTATCTCTTTCCTGCTTCTTCTTTTTATCGTTTTCTTCTTCTTCTTCTTCTTCTTCTTCTTCTTCTTCTTCTTCTTCTCCTTTTTCTTTCTTATTCTGAGTCTTTCTTTGTTTAGTTGTTATTTATTTCTCTTCGATTTTCTTCCTTCTATTACTACGTCTTCTTCTTCTCCTCCTCCTCCTCTTCGCCATTCTCCTATTTCTTTCATTCAACATTATCTTCCATTCATAATCTTCTCTTCCTTCTCCATTTACCTTCCAATCATCAATACAAACTCTCTACTTACTCTATTTTTCATTATTTCCTTTCCCATATCTCCTCATTCTTTCTTCCTCTCTTACGCCCATTCCACTTAGTACCTCTTCCCCTTCCATCACCTTGAACCTCTCCCATAGAAGTGCTTAAGCCTGAAAACTGGAGGAAGAGGAGGAGGGAGAAGAGGAGATGGAGGAGGGGGAGGAGAGAGAGATGGGGGAGCTAGATTGGATGATGGAGGGGACGTGGGAAAAGGGGAGGGGGGGAAGAGGAGTGGAAGTAGAGGAGGAGGAGGAGGAGGAGGGGGAAGAAAAGAGAGAAAGAGATATGGAGTAAGAAATGAGGAGGGAGAGGTGAGGAAAGATATTAGGTGGAGGAAGGTTAGATGGAGAGAAGAAGAGAGAAAGAGAGGAAGGGAGAGGAGGAGGTACAGGTCGAAAGAGGGGAAGAAAAGAGGGAGACAGTGAAAGTTTGAGGTAAGGGAAAAGGAAGAGATGAAGAAGAGGAGGAGGAGGAGGAGGAGGAGCAAGAGGAGTGTGAAGAAAAGTGGAGGTAGGTGTGAAGAAGGAAGAGAAAGAGAGGGAGAATGAGAAAGGGAGTGGAAGACAGGGAGAGAGGAGGAGGGAGAGGTGAGAGAGAAGAGGGGAGGAGGAAGAGAGGGGAGGTATTACTTGCAGGTGGCAGTGAGAACAAGCAAAGGATCAGGTACTTGGGGAGAGGGAGAGGGAAAGGGAGAGAGAAGAGAGGGAGAGGAGAGAGGGAGTGGGAGGGATGGTAGGGGATAAGAAATATGGATTTTGGCTGTGGAAGTCTATTTAGGGCGGTAGATAAGAATAGAGAGAGAGAGAGAGAGAGAGAGAGAGAGAGAGAGAGAGAGAGAGAGAGAGAGAGAGAGAGAGAGAGAGAGAGAGAGAGAGAGAGAGAGAGAGAGAGAGAGAGAGAGAGAGAGAGAGAGAGAGAGAGAGAGAGAGAGAGAGAGAGAGAGAGAGAGAGAGAGAGAGAGAGAGAGAGAGAGAGAGAGAGAGAGAGAGAGAGAGAGAGAGAGAGAGAGAGAGAGAGAATGACATTAGAAGGATCGATAACCGTGAAAATAGAGAAATAAAAAGCATGAGTTAAAAGATAATGAAGATAAGGATGAAGATAAGGAAATAGGGAAAGAAAGAGGAAATAATAAGAAGGGAAATAAAGAATGAAGAAAGAAGGAGATGAAGGAAGAGAGAGGAGGAGGAGGAGGAGGTGAGGAGGAGGAAAGGAGACAGGATGGGAGACAAGGAGTATATTGGGAGGTAAAAAAATTGTGAGTGAGAGGCGAGAGATGAGCGGAGGAAGACGTGGGTGTGAAAGGAAGATGGAGGAGGAGGAGGAGGAGGAGGAGGAGGAGGAGGAGGAGGAGGGTGACGATGTGTTTGTAGTGGTGGTGGTGGAAGATATTGGAAGAATGGGTAAACAATATATACGATAAGAAAAAAGGAGAAAAAAAAATGGTAATGATGCTGAAATAGAAGCTAAATATTGAAAAAAAGTGAAAAGAGGAAGAGGAGAATAAAGATGAGGATGAGGAGGATAGAAAATAATAAAGAAATAGAAGAAAAATGAGAGAGAGAGAGAGAGAGAGAGAGAGAGAGAGAGAGAGAGAGAGAGAGAGAGAGAGAGAGAGAGAGAGAGAGAGAGAGAGAGAGAGAGAGAGAGAGAGAGAGAGAGAGAGAGAGAGAGAGAGAGAGAGAGAGAGAGAGAGAGAGAGAGAGAGAGAGAGAGAGAGAGAGAGAGTAAATGATGATCTCTACAGGACCTTAGACTCATCAAGAACAAAAATAAACCCACCACACGTTTGGACTCACCGTGTGGCCCTACAAAGTGGTGGTGGTGGTGGTGGTGGTGGTGGTGGTGGTGGTGGTTGTGGTGGTGGTGGTGGCGGTGACAGTGGTAGTAGTGGTGGTGGTGGTGATAGCGGTGGTGGTGGTGGTGGTGGTGACAGTGGTAGTAGCGGTGGTGGTGGTCGTGGTGATGATAGCTGTGGTGATGGTGGTGGTGATGGTGGTGACAGTGGTAGTAGCGGTGGTGGTGGTCGTGGTGATGATAGCTGTGGTGATGGTGGTGGTGGTGGTGGTGACAGTGGTAGTAGCGGTGGTGGTCGTGGTGATGATAGCTGTGGTGATGGTGGTGGTGGTGGTGGTGACAGTGGTAGTAGCGGTGGTGGTGGTCGTGGTGATGATAGCTGTGGTGATGGTGGTGGTGATGGTGGTGGTGGAACTTGAGTCCTCGAATAAAAGTTGAGAGAGGAAAGTGGCAAAGCAAGTGAGGAGGAGGAGGAGGAGGAGGAGGCGAGTGAGGGAGGGAGGGAAAAGAAGAGGGGAAGAACCGGGGGGAGGGTGGGGTGTTTGCAGGGTGCCAGGAGGAGGAAGAAGTGGAAGAGGAGGAGGAGGAGGGGCAGAAAGAGGAAGAGGAGGAGAAGAAGAACGGGGAGCTGAAGGAAAAGGAGAAGGAGTAGGAAGAGGAGGAGGAGGAGGCGGCGCAAGGGACGGGAGAAGGGGAGGTAGTGGTAAGGTGTTCGCGGGGTGCCAGTAGAGAGCCCCAGGGGGTGATAGGGGGTGCCGGGGAGTGCCAAGGGGGAGGGTGGGGGGGGGCAGTGCCAGAAATAGTAGCAGCAGCAGCAGCGTGGCACCCTGGCGAGACAATGCTGGCACTCGCGAACCGTCTCAGGATTCCTCTCTCTGGCACTAACGGTGTGGGGGGGTAGGGGTGGAGGGAGGGGAGGGGGAAGAGGGAGGGGGCGAGATATCGAGGGGGGAGAAAGAGAGAGCAAGAGGGAGAGAGAGAGAGGTCATTGACGAAAAAAGAATATAGTATAGAACAAGACGATAACTGACCACATGTTTCTGTTTGGATAGGACGCTAAGTGAAGGCAGAGAGAGGGAGAGAGAGCGCGGGGGGAGGGGGAGGGAGAGAGATGGAGGAGGATGGGGAGGAGGGAGAAGAGAGGGAATGGAAGGGAAGGAAGAGGAGAAAGAGAAGAAGAAATGGTAAAAGTACGAATGAAAGAGGGAGAGATAGAGAGTTGGGGAGATAAGGAAAGGGGAGATAAGAGAGAGAGAGAGAGAGAGAGAGAGAGAGAGAGAGAGAGAGAGAGAGAGAGAGAGAGAGAGAGAGAGAGAGAGAGAGAGAGAGAGAGAGAGAGAGAGAGAGAGAGAGAGAGAGAGAGAGAGAGAGAGAGAGAGAGAAAGGAGGGGAAGAGAAGAGGGGAGAGGGAAGGGGAATGTTTATTGAGGAAGAGGAGGAGAGTGTAAGGATGCTAGTTTATGTAAGGCAATGACGGGAGAGCTGAGAGAGGGGAGAAGGGGAGAGGAAATAGTTAAGGGGAGTGAATGGGAGGCGAGAGAGGGGAGAAGAAAGGAGGAATGGGCACCTGGCGACTAGGGGAGAAGAGGAGAATGATGATGATGATGAGGGGGAGGAGGAGAAGGGGAGGAGGAAGCATTATAAGTTTCTTTTCTAAGTGAGTTGATTGATTATGCACTAACTTTTTTTGCCGGATGTTCATTGCAGTGACGGATGACTCGATTCACCTAATGGCTAAATTGTATCGTCTCGCTTGAATCAGCAAAAGGAGTAGAAAGAGTTTAAAGAGGAGGAGGAGGAGATGCAGAAAGTGGAAAAGGAGTAAAAAAGGACAAAGAGGAAGAGGAGGAAGAGGAAGAGGTGTTAAAAGTGGGAAAAGAGTTAGTAGGAAGGAAGTATAAATCTATCTTCAAATGTTTAAGAAAATTGGATTAAGGAGGAGATGAGGAAAACGTGAAGAAAGTAAAAGAGGAAGGGAAGATGAATGAGAATACTGCAGAGGAGGAAGAGAGGAAAAAGAGGAGGGTAAGAAGAAGAAAGTAAGAGGAAGACGGATGCTGGCAAGCTTTCTCACTTAAAGTCTCTTGTGTTCACCTCTTTTTCAGGTTCTCTTCTTCTTTTCCACGTCTCCTTCTATGTGTTATCTGTCATCTTCCTCTTCCTTCTCCTTCTATTTTTCTGATCAATTTTTCTTCTCGTTATATTTTTGTCTTTCGTCTTCATGTATCTCCTCCTACTCCTCCTCCTCCTCTTCCTCTTCCTCCTCCTCCTCCTTTCTAATTTAACTCCCCTATATATTGTCTTCTGTCTCGTTATCTTAATAAATTTCTACTTTCTATTTCTATCTCTTACTTTCTTTTCTCCCTCCTATCTTCCTTCCTTCCTTCCTTCCTTTCTTCCTACTCTCTTCCTCCTTCTTCAAAATTTTCTTCTACTTTGTCTTTTCGCTTTTGTTTATTGATTTTTTATATATTTTACTTTGTCCTTCACCTTCTTCTCCTTCTCTCCCACCTTTGTCGTTTTCTTCCACTTCCTTATCCTTCACTTTCGCTTCCTCCTTGTCCTACTACTTCATCTCATCCTTTTTTCATTAACTTCATAAAACTTTCGTATCTTCTTCCTCATGATCTTCTACTGCTTATTACTTTCTCTATCCTTCTTCTCCTCCTCCTCCTCCTCCTCTTTAAAGTCTTCCCCTGCACGATACACCCAGGAGTCAGGCAGCGTCTCTCCTTGCTCTCCACCTGTCAATCACCTGAATAATGCCTTCCACCTTTTTTACCTGGCTACCTGTCAAGATGCAAAAGAGACCGGCTGTTTGCGTACCGAGGGAACGGGAGGGAGGGAGAGGGGGGAAAGGAGGGAGAGTGGGAGAGGAGGGTGGGAGGAGGTATTGAAAGGAAGATAGATAGAAAGATAGATAGATAGACTGAGAATCGTCACCTACCACCCAATGTGCTCTTTCCTTTTGTCTTTCTCTTCCTCCTTTTTCTTCCTCTCTCTTCCTCTTCCTTTTCTCTCTTTAACTCAGAATCAACATACACCTCTTCTCTCTTCCTTTATGTCTCTCTTTCTCTTCACCGTCTCAATTCCTCTTTCTCTTCTCTTTTTCCCTTCTCTTTCTCTTCGGTTCTCTTCCTCTTTTTCTTTCTAACTCAGAATCCACATTATCACAATTTCGCTCTTCTTTTCCATCTCTCTCTCTCTCTCTCTCTCTCTTCCTTCATCTCCTTTTCTATCAATCTCACACCCAACCGTCCACTTTCTCTCCACCTCTCCCTCTCTACCCTCCCTTTTCTTCCTCCCTCTCTGCCTCACAACCAACAATCCACTTTCTCTCCACCACTTCTTCCTCTCTTCCCTCTCTTTTTCTTCCTCCCGCTCTACGTAACACCCACTCGCGTCACTCCTCATCTTCCTCTCACTCAAGCACTCCCTTTTTCCTCTCTTTTTTCTCCATACCATCGGCTGTTCCCAAGTTTTAACTCCACGTCATTTGCACTAGCCAGAAGGGAGAGAGAAAGGGGAGGGGAAAGAAGGAAGAGGGGGAGGGGAGAGAAGAGTGAAAGGGGTTGGGGACGTGGAGTGGAGAGAAAGGAGAAGGAAGAGGAGCTCGAAAGAGGAGGGGAGAGGAGATAAAAAAAGGGGACGGAGAAAGGAGAAAGGGGAGTTGATGGGAGGTCGAAAGGAGAGAAGAGAGAGAGAGAAAGGGGCTGGGAGTTGAAGTAAGAGGGGAAGGGAGAGAAAGAGGGAGAGGTGGAGGTAAAGGGAGAGAAAAAGGGGAAGGTATAGGAAGATAGGAAAGGTGAGGTAGAGGGAAAGGGAGGAAGAGAGAAAAGGATATAGTCAGCAAGGGACAAAGAGAGAGAGAGAGAGAGAGAGAGAGAGAGAGAGAGAGAGAGAGAGAGAGAGAGAGAGAGAGAGAGAGAGAGAGAGAGAGAGAGAGAGAGAGAGAGAGAGAGAGAGAGAGAGAGAGAGAGAGAGAGAGAGAGAGAGAGAGAGAGAGAGAGAGAGAGAGAGAGAGAGAGAGAGAGAGAGAGAGAGAGAGAGAGAGAGAGAGAGAGAGAGAGAGAGAGAGAGAGAGAGAGAGAGAGAGAGAGAGAGAGAGAGAGAGAGAGAGAGAGAGAGAGAGAGAGAGAGAGAGAGAGAGAGAGAGAGAGAGAGAGAGAGAGAGAGAGAGAGAGAGAGAGAGAGAGAGAGAGATCGCTAGAGAGAGGGAGAGAGAGCGAGAGAGAAACGCTGAGAGGAAGAAGGCTTTGCTGTCAATCACAACACACTCCTTGTGGGCGAATGGAGGGAAGGATTGACAGACAGACTTCCGAGAAAAACGAGAAGCAAATATAGAGAAGAGGAAATAACTCAGCCATAACGCAATACTTCACGCGTTCAATGCCTACCACGCAACGACGACAACAACATCTAGGAGGGGAACGCACGCTACCTTATAACTTGAAAATCTCGAGAGTATCAGCCGAGTCGTAAATAAAATGAAGTAAATTTGAAGTCACATGCTGGAACGACTGAAAATTATTAATAGTCGCAACTGGTAAACTACGCAATAATGTATTAATCAAAACAACCTCTTGCTCCTGCTCCAGCTCCTCTTTCTCCATCCCCTTCTCCTCCTCCTCCTCCTCCTCCTTCCATCATCATCATAATTATTAAATAGTGAAGTAAACCTTAATGAGGATCTTCGTGTCAAGAGGCAGGACCAAGAAATGAGGAAGCGAAGAAGATGAAGGAGAAGAGGGAGGAGAAGATGGAGGAGGAGAAGAGGGAGAAGAAGATGGAGGAGGAGAAGAGAGAGAATGAGAAGATGGAGGAGGAGAAGAGGGAGAAGAAGATGGAGGAGGAGAAGAGAGAGAAGGAGAAGATGGAGGAGGAGAAGAGAGAGAATGAGAAGATGGAGGAAGAGAAGAGGGAGGAGAAGTAGGAGGAGGATCAAATAATAATAATAATAATAATAATAATAATAATAATAATAATAATAATAATAATAATAATAATAATAATAATAATAATAATAATAATAATAATAATAATAATAATAATAATAATAATAATAATAATAATAATAATAGGAAAAAGAAGAAAAAGAAGAAGAAGAAGAAGAAGAAGAAGAAAAAAAGTAGAGGAAGTACTAAAGGAGGAGGAGAAGGAGGAGGAGGAGAAGTCGGTTTCGTAGAAGAGGAAGAGAAGCAGTAGAAGTAGGAGGAGGAGAAGGAGGAGGAGGAAAAGGAGAAGAAGAAGAAGAAGAAGAAGAAGAAGAAGAAGAAGAAGAAGAAGAAGAAGAAGAAGAAGAAGAAGAAGAAGAAGAAGAAGAAGAAGAAGAAGAAGAAGAAGAAGAAGAAGAAGAAGAAGAAGAAGAAGAAGAAGAAGAAGAAGAAGAAGAAGAAGAAGAAGAAGAAGAAGAAGAAGAAGAAGAAGAAGAAGGAGAAGGAGGAGGAGGAGAAGTCGGTTTCGTAGAAGAGGAAGAGAAGCAGTAGAAGTAGGAGGAGGAGAAGGAGGAGGAGGAGGAGGAAAAGGAGGAGAAGAAGAAGAAGAAGAAGAAGAAGAAGAAGAAGAAGAAGAAGAAGAAGAAAAAGAAGAAGAAGAAGAAGAAGAAGAGGAAGAAGAAGGAGGAGAAGGAGGAGGAAGAGGAGGAGGAAACTGCTTCGTGGGCCTCAACCTGGTGCACACGTCAGCTTGTCATACTGAACCTCACATAAATTTCACCACGATCAGTCTGGCCAATTAATCACTCCGGACACACACACACACACACACACACACACACACACACACACGCGTCTTACTCCACCTGACTCGTGTAATTAATGCCATCCTGCACCGTCCTTGCTCTCTCTCTCTCTCTCTACATCTAGTCACATCTCGCCTCACCTTTCCTCCTCACATTTCTCTCACACCTTTCTTTCTTCACCTGTTCCTCTGCGCCTTCTCAACTCTCTCCTGACCTCCTCTCACGTTCCCGTCTGAAAAAGAAAAAAGAAAAATAATAATAAAAGCAAAGCAGAAGGGGGAACGAAAATCAGTCTAATAGCTACAACAGACTGACTGGCCATATTTAAAACTCGGTTGATGAGATGGAGTTTCTATGGGAGAGTGGGTGACTGCGAAAGCTACGATATACAACGCCGCTATCTCTTGTATTCCTGTATATCGCTGTCGAGTTAGCTTAACCACACACCGCACTGCAACGCTATAGATATTATGAATTGCTGTTGCTACGCCCCTAGTCTCCCTCGATTCGGTCTTCCGGCGGGGCAGCACGCGGCGGGTCACTATTTATAGGTAGCGAGAACTTGTCCGCGGTGGAGTGGCTGCAGGACGAGAGCATTGCAGGTTTTGAATGACTTTTTCGTGTGTGTGTGTGTGTGTGTGTGTGTGTGTGTGTGTGTGTGTGTGTGTGTGTGTGTGTGTGTGTGTGTGTGTGTTCGCGGCGTAGACACAGAATGACAAACAAGAATATTATGGAGACACTAACAAGAGTATCTGCATGTTGACACAGACATAGACACACGTACATACAGAGCCATGGCGAGGTTAAGGCTTCCATGTGGTGGCTGAAATCTAGACGACTGTAAAGATAGTAGATGATTGATGTTTTCTCTTCTCCAGAACGGAACATTAACGTGTTTTGGTTGGCAGTACAAAGCTGGCCATACATAGCAACCCCGGCAGCTGTAATCATAAGCGGACTTGATAGTAAAAGGCAGCAAATGACAGCCGTGTTTCGTCTCACAAAGAAGTTTAGGGAGGAGGACAAATGCTTCTTGTTTCTGGTGGAGGGGAAAAAGTAGCTCATGGTGATCTGTGATGTTTATTTTCGTGCATGCAGCGTTTTTAGTAACAAGAGAAAAACAAAGCTATGAATGTTTCCTCTTGTATTGTTTTCTTGCATAACTATAGAAGAAAAGTAAAGGAAAAATACGTATGATTCCTCCTTTCCTGTTGCTTACGTCCTTGACAGCTGAATTAACGCAGAGATACATAATCTGGATATTTGTATTTTTAGATAATAACTTGGAAGGAATTATAAGCAAGGGATGACAAGAAGGGGATGAAGGGAGAGTGTCGGAAGGATTTTGTAGACGCTGGAGATGACAAGAAGACGAAAAAACCCTCTTCGATTTGGCAAAGAAAATAATAAAAGAAGCAAATTGTCGAGAGCAGCATTGACCTTTATGTATGGCGTGCAGATGAAAGTTTAAACATTTGGAAGGGGTTGTTATTCCTGATGATACTGTTGTTGTTATTGCTGCGGTTGTTGATGATGGTAATGATGACAACAGTGAGATGGAGTAAATGTTTAAAGACTTCATCTCAAAAGACTATTTATTGTGATTCGACAAGATGATGATGATGATGATGACGAAGATGATGACGACAGTGAGAAGGAGTAAATGTTTGAATAGTTCGTGTCAAAACTTTACTAATTGTGCCCTCTCCATTACTAAAGTTCTGTCAGGCGAAACAAATAGTTCACATATCGCTTAACGTTAGAATTTCTGAAACTGTGACATGCAGACGAACAGTTTATTCTTATCTCTGAGTCAATGATGATTAACCTTTTCTTTCCATTCTTTTCTCCTTTCTTTCCTTCCTTCCTTTCTTCCCTTTCTTTATATTTTTTTTATTCCTTACTTTCTTTTTTCTTCACTCTTTTGTCTTTCTTTTTCTCACTCACTCCATTCTTCGGTCTCTCTCTGTGTTTGTCTTTCTTCCTTTCTTTTTCTTCTTACAATCTTCCTTCTTTCTCTTCTCCCTCCCCACTTCTACTTCATTACTTTCTTTCCTTCTGCTGCCATGGAAGGAAGAAAACGACAACAACAACAACAAAATAGATAACACACAACTAACGTGACCACCTCGTTCTCTCCTCCGCCTGAAAGCCAACATTTGACCTCCTTTTTTACGTTTTGCAGCGACGAAAAAAAAAAAAATGAGCCATTATTATTTTCGTCTTTTCTTTCCTCTACTACTGTCTATCTTCTTAACAACTTCCTCCTCCGTTCCGTGAGACGCTTCTGCTGCTTCTTCTGTTTCTCTCCCTGCTACCTGACCCCGGCGCCGAAATGCGTTAGGCAGAGGAGAGCGCTGAATGAAGCCGAAACGCGTAATAAGGTTTACCAAGCATTTTAAAGCATTTGTAGTCTCTTCCATTTTTTCTTTTTTCTTTTCTTATATTTTCTTTAATAACTTTCGTTTTACTGATTTTTTTTAATTCACTCTTTCTCATTTTTCTTTTCCTTTTACTTTTCTTTCCCTCCTTTTATCCATTTTCTTTCTTTCTTTCTTTCTCTTTTCATTAATCTATTCTCTCTTCATTTTCTTTTCAGTATGTTTCTCTGTCCGTCTGTCTGTCTGTCTCTCTGTCTCTCTCTCTCTCTCTCTCTCTCTCTCTCCACACACACACTGTGTATAAACTTTTGTGCTTTTCCTTTGATTTGACAAGAATTTCGCATTTCCTGCACGGCCTGTTTCTGTTTTAACCTTAACACCATCAAATAAGTCCTCTCACACACCAGGAGAAAAACGCCTTTAAAAAGCTCTTTCCTGCTAAATATAGTAACTGGGAAGTGGAGGAGGCGGCGGCGGCGGCGCGCGAATGTATATGCAGGAATTAAAGGTGAAAAGGTATTGAATGACTGACGGAAGGGGACGCTGTAATAATACTGCAAGCGCGAGAATCTGACTCCGCCGTGTGAACTGACGTGACCAGTGTTACCAGTTAGAGAGAGTGAGAGTGAAGTGTGAGGCAAAGGAAGGGAAGGAGAAGGAGTTGGAGGAAGTTGAGTAAAGGGAAATGGGGAGATGAGGAGGAAGAGAAGGAGAAGGCTGAAAGGGATGAGAAAGGAGCATGGAAGTTGGAAAATAGGGCAAAGAGAAGGAGGAAGAAAAGGAGGAAGTAGGAGCACGGAAAGGGATGGCGATAAAAATGGTGATGAAAAGGAAGAAAGGGATGAGATAGGATCATGGTGGAGATTGAGAAAAGAATCGAAGAGGAGGAAGGAAAGGATGAGGAAAGAACATAGAAGAGGATGACTAGGAAAAGGGGGATGAAAAGGAGGAGGTTTAAAGAGAGAAGGAAGAGAAGATGAAGGGTATGCAGGGCGCGACAAGCAAGCAAGCAACCATGAGGTTTTTTACATATTATTTTCCTTTGCATGGAGGAGACAGACCCTTCCCTTATTCTCCTCCGCCCGAGCAAGATCCCGCGGTGCCGTATTTACAAATCTGCTTATTCTTATTCTCTCTCCCGTCAGGTTCGCGGAGGTGCCGAGACAATAGTGTGTGTGCGTGTGTGTGTGTGTGTGTGTGTGTGTGTGTGTGTGTGTGTGTGTTTGTGTGTTGTGTGTGTGTGTGTGTGTGTGTGTGTGTGTGAGAGAGAGAGAGAGAGAGAGAGAGAGAGAGAGAGAGAGAGAGAGAGAGAGAGAGAGAGAGAGAGAGAGAGAGAGAGAGAGAGAGAGAGAGAGAGAGAGATAGAGAGAGAGAGAGAGAGAGAGAGAGAGAGAGAGAGAGAGAGAGAGTGAGAGAGAGAGAGAGAGAGAGAGAGAGAGAGAGAGAGAGAGAGAGAGAGAGAGAGAGAGAGAGAGAGAGAGAGAGAGAGATTTACATAGATAGATTTACATTGAAAATCAGACCACACAGACCCCATGGTCCAGACTAGGTGGTCTGTCCTTAAACCTAAGTGATTTTACATTAATCAGGAGACTCCAAAACGTTGCATTTCTACTCTAGTTGATATTAAGTTGAAGGAAGTGACGGTCGAGCTTATTTTTGAAGGAGTCAATCGTGTTACACTGACCACTAATGATGGGAGCTTATTCCACTCGCACCACAACGTTGGTGAAGAAAATTTGGTGCAGTCTGAATTTACTTGTCTACATCTGAGTTTTACGCCATTGTGTCTCGTGCGCAAAGTGTCATCGATCATAAACAATGTTGATCTGTCTACATTCGTGAAACCATTAAGTATTTTAAAACATTCGATCAGTTTTCCTCGGAGGCGACGTTTCTCAAGAGAGAACATGTTAAGGGTAGAAAGCCTTCTTCGTAGGATTTGTTGCGCAAGGAAGGGATAATTTCGTTGCCCGACGCTGAACACCTTCTAATTTAGCAATATCCTTTGCATGGTGGGGAGACCAAAACTGTACCGCATATTCCAAGTGGGGTCTGACTAAACTGTTGTAGAGCGGGAGTATTACATCTTTATTCTTAAATAAAAAGTTTCTTTTAATGAAGCCCAACATTCTGTTCGCTTTTATTTGCTGCATCGATGCATTGCTGTGAGAATTTGAGGTTTGACGCTATTTTGACCCCAAGTCCTGACGCATTGAACGCTTTTGAGTTTGACGCCGCGCATTTCGTAATCAAACTTCTTATTCCTCGTTCCAACTTGAAGGACCTGGCACTTGTCTACGTTAAAGGGCATCTCCCATCTCTCCGACCAAGTTGAAATTTTGTGCAAATCCTCTTGAGGCTTTTCGCCTGTTCGTCAGTGAGAACCTAGGTACCAATCTTTGTGTCTTCTGCAAATTTACTAATGCGGTTATTGAGTCCAACATCCACGTCTTTGATGTAACTAATGAAGAGCACTGGGCCAAGAACCGAGCCATGAGTGACGCCACTAGTGACCGGCGCCCACTCTGAGTTAAATTCGTCAATCACTATTCTTTGTTGTCTGTTGCTCAACCAATTCGCGATCCATTGGTTTACCTGACCGTCAATACCTATTTGCTTTAATTTGTAAAGTAATTTATGATGCGGACTTTATCAAACGCTTTCTGAAATCAAGATAGACTACGTCCAGTGATTTGGTTACGTCATAAACAGTGAAGAGGTCGTTATAAAAGGTTAATAGATTTGATAGGCAGGATCTTTTGTTTCGAAGTCATGTTGTGAGTCCCCAATTAATGTGTGGCTTTCAAGGTAACTCACAATTTTGTCTCTAATTATGCCCTCAAGTAGCTTACCTACAACCGAAGTTAGACTAATGGGCCTGTAATTACCTGCTACTTTTTTGTCTCCTTTC
This sequence comes from Eriocheir sinensis, assembly GCF_024679095.1. NCBI lineage: Eukaryota > Metazoa > Arthropoda > Malacostraca > Decapoda > Varunidae > Eriocheir > Eriocheir sinensis. The sequence continues at coordinate 15,796,973 of NC_066523.1, read as the reverse complement.
TTAGAGAGAGAGAGAGAGAGAGAGAGAGAGAGAGAGAGAGAGAGAGAGAGAGAGAGAGAGAGAGAGAGAGAGAGAGAGAGAGAGAGAGAGAGAGAGAGAGAGAGAGAGAGAGAGAGAGAGAGAGAGAGAGAGAGAGAGAGAGAGAGAGAGAGAGAGAGAGAGAGAGAGAGAGAGAGAGAGAGAGAGAGAGAGAGAGAGAGAGAGAGAGAGAGAGAGAGAGAGAGAGAGAGAGAGAGAGAGAGAGAGAGAGAGAGAGAGAGAGAGAGAGAGAGAGAGAGAGAGAGAGAGAGAGAGAGAGAGAGAGAGAGAGAGAGAGAGAGAGAGAGAGAGAGAGAGAGAGAGTGTGTGTGTGGAGGGGATATGGAAGGTGCATGCGTTCAGAGACACCTGGAGGCGCATGCAAGGTGGTATACCGGTGAGGATCGAAGGGGGAGTAAGGAAGAGGTGATGGGAGGAGGAGGGAAGGCAAGGAAGAGGTGTGGCTGCGGCGCGGTTAAGGGTGTGGGCGGAGATAAAGCAGTGAGGCGGAGGTGCTGAGTGGTGGGATGAGTGGGCGTGTGATGGGCAAGTGTGGTAGGGGTGAGGAGGGAAGGTGAGGGTAGGGAAGGTGAGGGTGGGAGAAAGTGAGGGTGGGGGAAAGTGAGGGTGAGTGAGGATAAGATGGTGGAGGAAGTGACGCTGCTCATGATCAACCGGTAGGGGCAGATTGCGAGAGGTGTATCATCACGTGCCCAAACAAACCCTCGCTTTGAGTCACCGTCTGGCTGGTCATGAATGGCCGAGCATCAGCCAGCCCGGCCAGGCACGCCCAGGCCGCAGCCCCTCTGGACCGGCGGAGGGCGGCAGCAGCAGGCAGGCGGCAGGTCGCGTGCGACGGTAAAATTCGTGAAATGTGTACCAGCCTGGTTTTTTGATGAACACGACTCTCCAAAATGGCATAAACAACAAAACCGTGCGGTGAAAGGCAATGCGTGTGTGTGGGGTGGTGGATAGGGAGGGGGGAGGGGGGGGGGCTAGGGTTCAAAACGTTTGCGGGTGGAAGGTTGCAACATTTTTCCCACTCCTCACAAATGTACATCGAAAACTAGTTTTATGATTTTTTTTGGGTGTATGTGTGGTTCTGCATGTGTCTATCTAAGGTTACCACATTATCTGACACAAGCTAGTGGGTATTATCCTATTTTTATATTATCTTATTCAACATCTTCAGTCCTTCCAGCAGTATGATATGTGAGTGTTTCGGAAGTTTTACATCCCTTCATCTCATATGGACTGCGTATCTCTTGGCTTTCAACTGACCCCATATTCTTTGATCTTTCATTACGAAGTACTCGTGTGTGTGTGTGTGTGTGTGTGTGTGTGTGTGTGTGTGTGTGTGTTTGTATGTGTGTGTGTGTGTGTGTGTGTGTGTGTGTGTGTGTGTGTGTGTGTACGAGCGCGCACACGTGCTCCTTATATAAAACTAATATTTATTCAGATTTTTTTTCTTTCATAAAATTTCTAACGTCATAATTTGCAGTAAGATAGCTCAGTCGGTTAAATCCTGCGATGCCAAGATTCGCGGCGTGGCAGGCAGAGGTTCGAGGTCCACTCAGGCCGTTTTTTCCTGCTGACTAGGAGTGGTTACTGTCTCCTCTTGAGCAAGGGGTGTGTGGTGTGTGAGGTCCTGGCAGTACACAGAGATCGAATAGTGAGCCTTACTCTAATCGGGACGGTACTTGCTTGCGATTGCGAGTCCAAATCGTGATCAGGCCGTGGGTTAATACACACACACACACACACACACACACACACACACACACACAGACGTCAAACTCTCCATTAAGTCACACGCTCCGTCTTATTATTTGTTCGTCCTCGGCTGACACAATGACGGTGCAGCGTCGCCAACAACCCATCACGTGCCTGCCAACCCCCCGGCCCACCCCGGCACCACCACCACCACCACCTGAAAGAATCACTTGACATCACTCTACCCACCCACCCACCCACACACACACACACACACACACACATAATGAGCATGTCACTTCACACTTCCACCCACGACACCACCGCCACCACCAACACCACCACAAATACTCCGTTAATGCAGCTCTCCATCACACATCATCACCATCATCACCACATATCCCTAAGAAGACTCACCACCACTTTCTTCCCCCACCATTTCCTCATTCTACCTCATCTTCTCTTCACTCCCTCCTCCTCACCATCATTACTAAGGAGAATCACCACCACTTTCAACCCCCACCATTACCTCATTCTTCCTTCTCTCTTCACTCCCTCCTCCACCTCCTCTTCCTCCTTTTCCTTCCCATCACTCCCACACCCTCCCCTTTGATGATCCAACTCTAAACCTCTGCAAAAAAAATGAGGAATTATTTTTACGTAAGTTCCTTTTTCAGAATTTTGATTTAACGAAGCAGAGGTGACGGGACTGACTGGAGGGGGGTGGGTGGGGGAAAGAGGATGAGACCTTGAGAGGGGATGAGGGAGTGGATCGAAAGGAGGGGAGAAAAGGGGGGGAGAGAGAGAGAGGACGTGAGGCTGTAGTGAGGGGAAGAATAATGAGTAAAATGAGAGAAAAGGAAGACGAAAGGGAAACAGTGAAGATGGAGGAAATGAAGAAGGGAGTGTATATAAAACGAACATATGAAAACCGCTGAGATAAAACGTAAAGGGGTAGGAGGAAATTGAAAAAGAAAACAATAGAAAATGAAAAATAATATAGGCAAATAGAGGAATGGAGGAATCAGGAATGGTGGAATGAAAAAAAAGGCGACTGTGATCAAATGAGGAGAAAGGGAAGAGAAGGAAAGCATGATAGGTAAGTAAAGGAAGAGGGAAAGAATCAGAGGGTAGGGAAAGGAGAAGGAAAGTGAAAGAGATTAAAGAGAAGGGAAGGGAAGGGGAAAGGAAAAATATGGAGAAGCAAAATGAAGGGAGAGGAATGAAATGAAAGGGAAGGAAAGGGAAGAAACAGGAAGGAAAGAGCAAGAAAGGAAAGGGAAGGGAAGAAAAGTAAAAGGAAGGGAAGGGGAAAGGAAAAAAAGGAAAAGCAAAAGGAAGGGAGAGGAATTGAACGAAAGGGAAGGAAAGACAAGAAACAGGAAGGAAAGAGCAGGGAAGGAAAGGGAAGGGAAGAAAAGGAAAAGGAAGGGAAGGGAAGGAAAAGGGAGGAATAGATGGTACGGGCGACGGCGTGGCAGAGTGTAAGAATGTCGGTTACCTTGACAATTATATTTAAAGCCGTGGGCACAGAGGGAGACACTTCTGCTGCTACTACTACTACTACAACTACTACAACTACTACTACTACTACTACTACTACTACTTGTAAAACCGTTCCTCAGAAAAAAATGTCGAAGTGAGCATAAAAAGTTTAAGCGAGACAAAAATAAGAAATAACAGAAAGATTACGAGACTACCAGAAATAAAACGAGGGCGTGGACAAGGGAAAAAACACGCACATATGACAAACAGAAACAGATAAAGTGGTGACCAACAGATGGGATAATAGAAGATGAAACAAACTTAGAAGGCGACAGCATGTAAAAGGGAACTCGCGGCTATATATCAACACAGCCTTGACACAGATAAAAAAGGAGAGGAAGGAAGGGAAGGATGTTGGATGGAGAAGAAAATAACTTAAAGAGGCCAAGAAAAAAAATGGAAAACCGCTATAAGACACAAACATATCGCTACAGTGTAAACAAAAACAGCATCGCATTAAGAAGCAGCAAGAGAAGGAGTAGAACCAATATACTTTAAACCATTAAGTTAGCATAATGATAAAGAAACAAAAGGAGCAATGCATCCTTATAAATTATCATGAAACAGATTATAAACTCGGAACCGAAAGGAATAAACTCATAGCACAGGACATTAACAGTATCATCATCATCATCATCAACAACATAAACGATCGCAAAAGTTGTCTCATAAGAAAGAAGAATGAATTTGCTAGAGATCAACGAACGGCTGGGAGAATGAATGAGGGTAGACGGGCGCCACACTCAACACTTGCCTGCGCCATCACGGGCTGGAGCCGACCACTGACGCCATAGACAAAACTTATAAAAAATATATACAAGTGAGTGAAGGAGGAAACATGTGAGAAGCGAATGGCTGAAGAATATATGACCGTACAGAAGAAAGGACATACGGATAAGTAAATGATTAAATAGACTGATGAAAGAAATAACAACTGGTTGAAAATAAAACAGGCAAACTTACGGACAAATGAGTGAATGAATGTGTGAACAGATAGATTGCAGAGTGATAAAAAAAATAGATGGATAGATAGAAAGACCAGCTAGAAAGAGGAATAGTAGAAAGATGGAAGACTTGTTGGGTGGGCGGAAGGGATGGGTGAATATATGGCTGACAGAACGAGTCTCATTTCTAGGGCAACTATGGCTTCCCTGCTCTCTCTCTCTCTCTCTCTCTCTCTCTCTCTCTCTCTCTCTCTCTCTCTCTCTCTCTCTCTCTCTCTCTCTCTCTCTCTCTCTCTCTCTCTCTCTCTCTCTCTCTCTCTCTCTCTCTCTCTCTCTCTCTCTCATTCCTCGCCCTTCGACTGGCTAGGAAAGAAGGAATAAAGAGAAAGGAGAACGTAAGAGAGGGTAAGGAAGGGAGGAAAGAAGAAAAGAAGGAAGGAAGGACGGAAGGAAAGGAATGAATGAAGTAAGGAATGAAGTAAGGAAGAAAGAAACGAAACGACAAGGCAGAGGAGGAAGGGACTGATATACGAGAACAAAGAGAAGGGAGAAAGAGGAAAGGAGAAAGAGGACGGAGAGAGAGAGAGGAAGGGAGAGAGAGAGAGAGAAGAAGGGAGAGAGAGAGAGAGAAGAAGGGAGAGAGAGAGAGAGAGAGAGAGAGAGAGAGAGAGAGAGAGAGAGAGAGAGAGAGAGAGAGAGAGAGAGAGAGAAAAGAGTGAGGATGCTGGCTGGCTTCCCTCCATCTGCTATTTATACATGACCTATCCTTGGTAACTCGACACGTTTTTAACAGCAACCAGAAAATACCAGTCATTTCACATATACCACACTCACTCACCCCTCCAGCCGGCCACATACCCCCTGCCCCCACCCCACCCTCCTCACACACACACATGTAAACGCTATGCAAGGATGATTGAGCACACTTACAGCACGATGAATCACTCCCCACAACCACGAGCAGACGGCGAGGAGGGATGCTGTATAAACACGAGTTACGACGGGAAGAGTGTCAGGGCGGCCCGGTGTTGTTGATCCTTTCTCTGTGTGTGTGTGTGTGTGTGTGTGTGTGTGTCGTTTGGCGGAAAGACGAGAAGTAAAGAGGAGGAAGTTATGAAATGCGAGATTGAAAAGAAAATGGGGAAAGTTGAAAAAGAGGACGTAGGTAAAGTAGAGGAAGAGAGAACGAATTAAATAAAGATAGAACAGAAAACAGATAAGCAAAATATAAATTAGATTGAAAAGAAAATGGGAAAAGATGAAAAAAGAGTACGTAGGTAAAGTAGAGAAGACAACGAAATAATAAAAGGGAGAACGAAAAACAAAAAAAGAAAAGTATAGGAAGAGTTGAAGGAAAGAACAAAAACAATCTCATGAAAATGGATTACAGACGTTGGGAAATAAAATGCGGAAATTAAATGTAGTACACCCTAACCTAGATATTTATTGGAGGCATTCATGGGAGTAGTGTTCTTTTTGTATAATCTGTACTACATTACCAGATTTACACATGCATACACATACATCAATAAAAGCTACACACACGCACATATCCACATACACGCACATACGTAAATGCATAAAGCGATCTGAACACTGCTACAGCGCTATTACTACATAAACATACATACAAACATACATGCAAATATTCATACATTGGTAATATTTCCCTTTTCTTATATCTTCTCTTCCACCACCATCATCATATTCCTTCTCTTCTTCCTGTTCCTGTTCCTGGTGTTCTGTTCTCGTGTTCTTGCTCCTTTTTCAACTGGTCATCTGTGTTCCTCCTTTCCTTCCTCCTCTCATTCTTCCCTTCTTTCTCCCCATCTTCCTCTTTCCTCTTCTCTACTCCCTTCTCCCTTCATCTCTCCCAGACGCTTCTCTCTCTCTCTCTCTCTCTCTCTCTCTCTCTCTCTCTCTCTCTCTCTCTCTCTCTCTCTCTCTCTCTCTCTCTCTCTCTCTCTCTCTCTCTCTGTCTGTGTCTGTCTGTCTGTCTGTTTATCTGTCTGCCTGTTGGTCGGTCGGTCGATCGGTCTCTCTCTCTCTCTCTCTCTCTCTCTCTTGTCACGAACCTTCTTTCTTTCATCACTCTCCTAATTCCCTCTTATTGCTTCTTTCCCTCTCTTCCTTCCTTTCCTCTCTTCCTTTGTTTCCTCTGCTGCTCTTCCTCTCTCCGTCCTCTTTCTACTTTCCTCGTTGTCCCTTCTCTTCGTTCTCGTATGTCAGGCTTACACATCTCCAAGGTCACTCTCCCCCAATCTCCTCTCTTTAATCACACTGCACGCGATTTGCTGGGAGGGTAGAGGGTAGAGGGATGCCTAGCGGGTTAGAGGCAAGAACAAACACATGCTATCTAATACGAGTGGTCATACCGGACGCGGGTAGCGGGTTCCCTCCAAGTTTACCCGCTACCCTCCCAGCTACGTGAACCCACATGTCGGTTAAGTTAAAATCGCTCAGTGGCTTGTGGGACGCCAGGCGATCTGCATCTACACCAGCTCAGACATGAGTAGTGAAGAAATAATAAGTGCTATTTTTCTTTTTGTTACTTATCCTTGAGGTGTTATTCAGCAGTACTGTTACATTGCACTAATAGGTTTGTTTACTTTCTTTAATATATTTGACGTACAGTACGCTATGTATACGTGGTTCTGATTTACTTTAAACATTTCCTTACCTCAGTGTTATGACCAGTCACTCCAGCACTAAGTGATTTTTTGAAGTTGGTCATAATTTTGGTCAGCCGCACTTCCAGTTAATTCAGCAAACAGTCGAATGTTCCAGGAGTCATCCGTAGATACTCAAAAAACTTATCGTCGTATGTGCGAGCTTGAGAATACACATAGTTGAATTCACCAAGTCTTTCTCGCTGCGTGTTGAACTCGTGAATCCAGCAAGATCTGCCGGCATCTAGATCATCTAGTTTCAGAGACACAGTCTCACTTAGAAGGAATTTTCTGGCGAGTTTTGACAGTGCCATTGTAGCGAGTGGACGTGACCAGCACCTAAACAATGACTGACTCCTGTGACTCCTGCGCAATTTTCCCTCTTCCGATGTGGACACGGCATCGCTTGCCTCTACCCGCTAGGCGTCCCACTACCTTCTACCCTCCCAGCAAATCGCGTGCAGTGTGGCCGTACATGCTGCGTTGGAACTGAGGATACCCCCGTGTTCGTGCTGTCGTCGAGCTCCTTCACGTGATTGTGGTTCATGTCGTCTTGCTGGTCAAATTTCTTTGTTTCAAGTCAAGTAATCTTGTGCTGACTTGGTTGTTCTTCGACATACTCTACCTTTCTCCTCCCTCTTCCTCCTCCTCTTTAACCTCCTCGTTATCCTCGTATCCTAACCACCTTCCTTCCTTTCTCTGTTTCCTTTACTGCATTTTTTCTTCAGCTTTCTATCCGTTATTTGTTTTTGTATTTTACTTTGTATTTTTTCTCCCGCTCACTTTCTCATTATATGCCTGTTATTTTTCCTTGCTTTCTTCCTCTCTCTCTATTTTTTTACTTTCATCTTTCTTTTTCTCCTTTTCCTTACTTTCTTTTCTCCTTTTTCTCCTCGCCATCAGATCCTTTTTACCTTTCCTTCTAAGACCTCACTAAATTTTTGCTTCTTCCTTTTCTCCCTGTTTCTCCTCCTTTTCTTACTCCTCATAACCTCCCTCTCATTCTAGTCTTTAATTAATGCGAGTCTAAGACGAGGCACATGACTTAACTCTTTCATATTTCAAACTTTCCTTTTTCACGTCTCTAAATACATCTTCCTCCTCATCCTCCACCCCTTCCCTCGATTCACATAGCCTCCCCTTCACTCATAGTCTTGCAGGGGGGATCTAGGGCGAGGCGGATGGAAATAGAAGCGTTAGTTAGGGCGGGGATAAAACCGGAGGAAGCACAAGATCGACGAGATACTAATGGGGAGCGTAAGGCAATGAAGACAAACTGCAGGGGACGTTCTTGGGAGGGGGCACTGCGACATTCCTGATCCTCGACGTGACTCTTCGCTCCTCGGCTTGGTTTGGCAGTGTTTGAGTTTCTTTCCTCAAGCTTCGTTATTATTATTTTTCTTCTTCTTCATCTTCTTCTTTTTCTTCCTCTTCTTCTTCTTCTTCTTCTTGTTTTTTTCTGATTTGCTCTTATTCCTTTTCATCTTCTTCCCGTCTTTATTCTTCATCTTTACGGTTTCCTTTTCTCGTCTTTGCAACCCCGTTCTTCTTCCCTATATCCTCGTAAATTGATTCTCGGTCGCTGTAACTTTGCCTTTTGTCTGCGCAGTCTCGTTATACATCTGCGTACCTTCGTTCACCGTCCTCGCAGCCTTCTTCTTACGTTCCCTCTATAGTGAAGCCCCATTGGAAGCGAGAGGTTGGCGACGAGCAGGATGGCCAAAAATTGAGAAGTATCCGCTGGCGTTAAAACTGGATGGCATTCAGACGAGACGGGGAGAGCTCGTTCCAATCCTTCTAAACAAAGCAACAACCTCGCCTTTCCCTTTTCCCCTTCTCATAGCCATCATTATTTTCCCCGTCCAACATTTGGCTTCTCTGCCCACCGATGTTCACAGAGATTTGGCAATAGTAGTCGATATGATATTTTTTTTTTCCCCGTGACTAACTTCTTTAAAATTTTACCAACTTATTCTTGTCTTATTTACGAGTGTTGTCTTATTTTGATGTTTGTTTGGACGCTACTCTCGGTCTCTCTTATTCTGTGTGTGTGTGTGTGTGTGTGTGTGTGTGTGTGTGTGTGTGTGTGTGTGTGTGTGTGTGTGTGTGTGTTCGTGTGCCTTTCAGTTTGTTTGTGTAAATGTCTATTGTGTATGTTTGTCTCTGTTTACTTGCCTTTCTCTCTTTCTGTCTGTCTGTCTGTGTACCTGTCTATCTGATCTTTTTTTATAGTCTCTCTCTCTCTCTCTCTCTCTCTCTCTCTCTCTCTCTCTCTCTCTCTCTCTCTCTCTCTCTCTCTCTCTCTCTCTCTCTCTCTCTTCACGTGTCTGGCTGGCCTCGTTTCGGCGTCCTTCATTTCGAGTCGCGTCTCTGACTTACGGACGTGTTGTCGCGGCGTAGCGGGCGAGGGCGCGAGTTCACTTTATCTAGGGAGGGAAAAATTTACTGGTTCTTCAGAGACAGTCGACCTTTTTGTCTGAGTGAGGTGCCGCGCGCTGGCTGGGAGGGGGGACGGGGGGAAGGGGGGAGGTTATTTCTATGAGACTCCATTTACGCATCAATTTAGTGCCATGAGCGGGGAATAATTGTGAAGTTACTGCTATAAAAAATAAGTTGAGCTAAAATCGTGCTTTCTGAGGCCTGATTTCAATTTCACGGCGAGTTTTACTTCTAACAGATTTCGTTCACGCTTTAACGTAATCAAAAGGATGGTATGCTATTTTACTGATATCAAAAGCTATATATATATAAAAACAGTAATTTATTTCACAACAAAAAACAAGAGAGCAAGAAGATTAACTATGTAACTTCTGGATCCGGCAATGAGACAGCACAAAAGCCAGGCAGTGAAAGTTGTATTTTGAGAGAGAGAGAGAGATTTTAAACCGAGACGCGAGTGCTATGGCGTGAGAATGTTGTGGTCGAGGTCAGGATTTGAGTTCTTGTGCGTTGGGCTTTCTCCTCCTCTTCCTCCTCTTCTTCCTTCTTTTCTTCCTCTTCCTCTTACTCATCCTCTTCTTTCTTCCTCTTCTTCTCTTCCTCCTCTCTTCTTTCTTCTTTTCTTCCTCTTCCTCTTCCGCTTCCTCCTCTTCCTTCTTTTCTTCCTCTTCTTCCTCCTCCTCCTTCTCAGTGCATCATTTCATTTCCATGTGTACCTTTTCTCCGAGTCAATTTCTTTTCTCTTTCTAATTCTTCTCCTTTTCTTTTCTCTCACGTCCTTTTATATTCTTCCTCTTTCTTCTCCTTTTTCCTGTCTTCTCTGTTTCCACTATCTCCTCCTCATCCTTCTCTTCCTCCTTGTCTATCATCGGCATGCTCACCATCTTCTCCTGTTCCTCCTTCTACTTCTGCTCTTCCTCGTCTTCATCCCACTTATCCAACTTTTTCTTTTCCTTCCTCTACTCAACCTTCTCCTCTCCCTTTTTTTCCCTCTTTCAGTCCTTCTTCTGCGCCTCCTCCACATTTCTTCTCCAATTTTAGCATTTTTTACCCTGCCCCCTTTAGCTCCGTGGAACAGTGGTTAGCGTGCCTAGCTACGAATACGGGTGCCAGGGTTCGAATTCCAGCCTGGCAGTCGGTGTGCATCTCACCCAGCTTTTCATTCTCCCTACGTGATGGGTAAGCTAAACAGTGGAAATTCTGGGACGCTGGCCTGTGTCTCGGGGCAATGGGTTCATCCTAACACGGGTTCAAAAGGCCAAAGTGAAGGAGATGTGCACCGCGGCCACGCGTAGCAATAACGTATGCACCCGACAATACCTTAACCTCTCTCTCTCTCTCTCTCTCTCTCTCTCTCTCTCTCTCTCTCTCTCTCTCTCTCTCTCTCTCTCTCTCTCTCTCTCTCTCTCTCTCTCTTTTCTCACACTTCCTTTCCCCTCCCTCCTCCTCCTCCTCCTCCCTTCCTTCCGCCCACATCATCCCTTAATCGTATCCTCCCACTCAGCGTTCCAATTTTGTCAATACACCAATATTCCACTCCAACACTTTCCATGATCCTCCGTTAAGTTATGCAATATCGAAACCCTTACCCCTCTTCCACCACCACCACCACCACCAGTAGCTCCTCCTCAATTATTAACAGGTCTTTATGCAAGCTCAGTCTCTTGTTTCTCCCTTTTTTGCTAGTAAACTATCAACATTGATCCCTAAATATCCGCAATAACGCACAAGAATACGAGGAGACTTTGAGAGGTCTGGGTCAGTCTTTACACGGTAGCTCTCAAGAATAAGATGAAGTAATAAGGAAAGTTCACCCCGCACTTGTTTTACCTGCACCGTCGTCTTCGCTAAAGGTGATAACCCTGAATGTGGTTTATTTTATTCACTGGAAACCGAAACTGGGTCGTTCTTTATACGGTAGCTTTCAAGAATAAGATGAAGTAATAAGGAAAGTTCACCCCGCATTTATTTGACCTACATTGTCGTCTTCGCTAAAGGTGATAACCCTGAATGTGGTTTAGCTTATTCACTGGAAACCGAAACAGCTCGTACTTTTCATCCCTTGCATCTGGGACATGATTAACCCCCTCTCCCCCCTCCCCCCCACACACATCGCACAAATTACAACGTTTATAAGAAGTTCACGGTCCTAATCTACAGAATATGACCATTCCTGCAGTTCGCCCCTCCACGCTCTGGGTACCACTCACGGCAGAAGACGCGTCATGTATTGTGGGTAAAATAACTGCTCGGTGAACTTTCATTATTCCACCTTTTCCTTGAGAGCTCCTGACAACCAGTTATTTTTTCATCCCGCCTTTCCTGTTGATATTTATGTCTGTCTAGTCTCCATCTCAAACTCCGAACTGAACAACAAACTATAACAGAACAATACATCAAGTAGTACGATACAAGAAGCGAAACTATATAATAAACAGAACACCAGAGCGGAACACATTATTTGCCCACCGTCCTCCGCATCTTCACGTACGTACCACACGGCCCCCGCCTCCCCCCCCGGCATTACACTACCTCTGAACAATATTACAGTTACCAACCTGAAGATCCACTACTTCAACCACTTCAAAGGTAAGCTCTGTAACTGTGGTATGCCTTTCACCCCCTTTTCCGGCTTCCCTTATGAACTTTCTTAGAGATACATCGACGCCTCTAGAACCCTACACCGGCTTCCTTCTCTCTCGTTTGGTTTCCTCCTGCTTTGCTCGTTTTAAGGGCAGAATATAATGGATACTCATACATGTTTGTCTTTGCCCTGGTCTACTTCCGTTTAAATTTAGGTAAATTACTAGTAGACACAGGCACGAAAGAAAAAAAAAAAGTCATTTTTTAGACAGACGGACGACGGTTTGCTACAGAAAGACAATTATTATTATTATTATTATTATTATTATTATTATTATTATTATTATTATTATTATTATTATTATTATTATTATTATTATTATTATTATTATTATTATTATTATTATTATTATTTTAAGAGACGAAACAGATAGAGAGGGAGGAGTGCGGACACTATGCGCTGCCTGTTCAGCAGCCCCCACACACCTGAGACGCCGAGAAAGAAAATGAAAGTGAAAGCGAGGGGAGAGAAGAAAGAGGGCGAGGGATTGCGGTGAAGCAAAAATATCAAGAAACAGAGCGAAGGACCTGGTTTGTCACGCACCCGGGAAGGGAGACCTGGTGCACGGCTAAGGCTGTGAGTTCAAATCCACACTCTAGAACTAGATGACCGTTGGCTAGCAAGCTCATCCGCCCTTTGACAGGTTTTATGTTTAGTCCTGCTGGGTGTCTAGTCACCCTTCTACTGGATAGCCCAATGGGGTTTAGCCGCAGACAGTCCGACCATGCAACAGGCCGTACTAGATTACATGGTCATAGTAATGGTCTAAAACACTAGCTTGACATGGAATAGAACAAACAGAAACAGAGGAAACAGAAACAGGAAAACAAACAAACAGAAATGAAGACCGAGAAAGGGAGGACGTGACAGTCAGCCTGCTAATCAAAGACGCCTCAGAAATATACAGATTAACACAAGATATCAAGACAAAAAAAATGATAAGGCAAACATAACACGCGGCCTTCGATACAGACGCCGACAGTCGGACAAATATACACACACAAACAGACACATACACAGACAAGACAAGACAAGACCCTCAGACGTTCTATGGGTTCCGTCGTCCCTCCTAACCCATAATGGCTTGCCGCCGCTCCCCTCGTGACCGCCACTCCCTAGGGACGCCAATTAGTACTGTTCCACTTACGGTAACGAGGCGACGCTAAGATGCAAACAAAAAGTAGTTGCTGGTAATCTTTTTCAATGGTCCGTGTCGCCTTCACCCCTTCCTTTAGTAGCAACAACCCTACAACTTCCTTTACTAACTCTCCACCACCTTCATTGTAAATATATAATAGAAATAGTAGATTCTTTTCATTGGTAACGCCGCTCTAAACAACCACCACCATTGCATTCTCTTCGCTTTCTTCTCAAACCTTCAACATCTCAACGGTACACTGTCAATAAATAATAGTAAAAGCTGGATTTTCTCAGTGGTAGCTTTGCCGAAACCATAACCCACGCCGTGACTTAACCTCAATTCCCTTCTAGAATCCTTTACTAATCTAACCGTAACGTCAGTCACAGCACACGCCCCAGCCTTTGTTCTCTTTTACAACGTGGAAGAAACTCCACAATGCGTCTGTGCTGCGTCTACCCTGTACCTCCCTTGCATCGGTTCTACATCTGCCCTGCGTCTGTGCTGCGTCTACTCTGTATCTCCCTTGCGTCTGTTGTACATCTTCCCTGCGTCTGTGCTGCGTCTACCCTGTATTTCCCTTGCGTCTGTTCTACATCTGCCCTGCGTCTGTGCTGCGTCTACCCTGTATCTCCCTTGCGTCTGTTCTACATCTGCCCTGCGTCTGTCCTGCTCTTGCCTTGTATTTGCACCTCAATCTGCGTCCAGACTAAGATAGCTAAGTACATTTGCCGGAGCAGGGCGAGAATACTGACATCAGACAACGAGAGGTGGAGAACGCTGTGAAAAGTGCTGCGGCGGACTAATAATGGGCGGTGGTAATTATGATGACAACTATCTAAGAAAAACAAAACAGCCTGAAGTTTGCTTTTCGTCTTCTTCGATACTTAGAGTTTGGAAGTGAATGCCGTGACAAGGATTACACAATGACTATGCTGAGGTGGCGTTCCTTCTTCTCTCCTAAGGGTTCCCGCGTTGCTTCTACCCGCTCACCCCGACCATAGACATGGAAATTTGCTTGTGTTAGTTTCTCTATACACACACACACACACACACACACACACACACACACACTACAAACATATAAATAATTGTAATATTTATTGATACGTAGCATACAGATGCGTACCTGGAACAATTAAATACTTTGAATCATTAATGTTGCAAAAGTGTACGCAGCCATAAAGCGTGGTGTTATATTCATAAAAGCGTAACAATATATAAGACATGTACGCGAAAAATAAAATCTATACTTCAAAACTGTAAAATTATGAATGTGTGGAAGGATAAAAGAAAACTTGTAATTTTATGGAAGGGTATAAAGCCTCTACGTATTAGGAAAATATAAACCAGTAAAATGGCAATACTTTGGACGAAACCCTAATATTGACATGATGAACAATGATGTAAAGATAAATAATCCTGTACCGCGGAATGTTAACAATAAAAGAAACGAAAATAAATACAATACACAATATACTAACATTGGAAATAGTGTACGCAGTTCCACATCGAGCAAAGTACAATATTATGAGAGTAGAAACTGATTCATTTCAATATAAAAGCAGTTGTAGTAGTAGTAGCAGCAGCAGTAATAACAGTAGTAGTGGTAGTAGGGTGTCAGGTTGGCAGGACATTGTCAGGGAGCTTTGTTGCGTGGGTCAGGGGATAGTATGGGCATTGTTCAGATAGTTGACGGAGAATTGTCGTGGCGGCCATGTTCCGTGGGTCGTCAGGGGATTGTCAAGGGTGCATTAGACTCCCCTGACAATTGCCTACGACTCTGAAGTTTAGGGAGTAGTTAGGGGATTGTCAGGGAGTGGTTTTGGGGTGGGTGGTCAGGGGATTGTCAAGGGTGCATTAGACTCCCCTGACAATTGCCTACGACTCTAAAGTTAAGGGAGTAGTTAGGGAATTGTCAGGGAGTGGTTTTGGGGTGGGTCGTTAGGGGATTTTCAAGGGATTGTAGAGTGTTGTCAGGGAATTACCAGGGTGCCTTGTTGCGTGGGTCGTCAGGTGATTGTCAGGGCATGGTTTAGAGAGCATTCAGGGGATTACCTAAGGGCCTTGTTGCATGTCGTCAGAATATTGTCATGAGATTGTTCAAGGGAAAATGTTCTGTACAGAGGAGTGAAAATACATCTCTTTCTCACAATATGGCTTAAAAACTCTCATAACACAAACGCAAGAGATATCACAAGAGCATAAGGACTTCAGAGTCTCTTAAATGACTGATAAATGTATAGAAGATTGACAACACATCTTTTTCTCACAGTATGGCGTAATAAATCCTCTGAAACACCAAGGTAGGCGATAACATAAGAACGTAAAGTGTATGGAAAGAGGACGCGATAAAAGAGAAAAAAGGGCAAAAAAGATTCCATTCGTCCGAGGGAGCAAGTGATCGACGGGGTGTCTCCGAATGGGAAGGTGATTTTTACCTGGAGAAGGAAAGTGAGAGGGCGAGGCTTGAGAAAGGGAAAGAGGAAGGGAGTAAAAGAAGGGAAAATGGGAATAGAAGAAGAAGGGAGAGGGAGAGAGGTGGAGGAAAGGTGGGAAATGAATGTCATGGATTGATAGAAAGGAAAGCGAAAGAGGGCGTGACTTGAGAAAGGGAAAGAGAAAGGG